>NW_024067368.1:0-43353 GCF_015039405.1 Cantharellus anzutake | reverse complement strand
CAGAAGATCCTCAAAGAGCGTGGGGTTTGGCACCCATGGCATGCCCCCAGACAGGAAACAGACCCAGACGCCGAAAATCCGTTTGACTCATCTTTTGACGGTCCGTTTATGTCTTCTGACGCACCTTGCTCCTGCCACTGCCTCCACCACCGGTATGTTCTCAAGGATGCCTGTCACACACACATTCCGCCCTACCTCAGTATCCGCCCATTCCAACTAGCAAATGACGGGAAAGGGAGCGTTTATAACCTCCGTGTCAGCGGGAAGCAGGGCGCAGCGTCATGGTCAAGCTCTCGGGCACGATCACTGAGTCGAGTTGCCAGATGGGAAGGGAATCGCCAATCATCTCACAGAGCAGCCGTTCATTGGCAGAATTTTTGTATTCGGTCTTCGCCACGGCTACTTTGACGACGCGAGTGTCGGCCATCACGATGATCAGATGTGGTATTCTGGACACCACCAACACACCACTGTTTCTGCTGATAAGAGGCTCAGCTCGGAGGACACCCGTAATCGGGGTGCGAAGAGTGGGATGATTCCCAACGTTGCCTTTGGCCGCTTCCAGCGCCCCCCCAGACGTCTGATTTTTCGCAAAGTTTTCCATCAACTACTCAAACCGCCGAGCACTGCATTCCTAACGTAAGTTGGTTATGTTAGCTGTTGGAAGGTTTGTCTGCGCATCGGGGGAATGTTGACAACATCTATCGCACAATTGAATGACCAGCCTTGGTTCTGGAAGGGGATATAATACGAAACCAGATATGCTGGGGCCGGTAGATGACGATCAAGGGAGGCTTGGAGGGCACTGACTAGCTGTGAAAGCAATGAGTCACCAAGCAGCGCTATTGGCCATTGCGCGAGGTGTGGAAGCTGCTGTGAACTCTTCCCTCATCCGACAAAATGTCACCAGTCAAGACCAATGAACATCGACGGCCAGCTTGCGGCCGGTAGGCAGACCTAATCGGCGGGCTCCCCGGCACTTTCCGATACGATGCCTCGCTTCTATTCACCCGCGGGACCTCATTGCAAATTTTCCACTATCTCTCCCATGTAAGCGGTCGTGAGGCTTCTTTTCCACATCCCCTGTTGTCCAACATCATCAATATCTCACAACGAGATACAGCCCGCTGCAATATCTTTCCTCCAACCCACATCTCATCTCGGTCCCATACAGTTTCCATTAAGTACCCCTGTCAGTGGCTGCACCGGATAGGCTTTGTTGCAATTAATTTCTTTTATCAAACGTCCCTGTACGCCACACCCACATAGTCGGGCTTATGCTCTCCTCAGCTATCCTACTAATCATGATCTCTGATCAGGATATCTGCCGAGTAACAGTTAAGCTATTTCGTGTGTCTGCCAAACTCTTGATCGGCTTGCCACATTTTGGTTGCAGGTGCAGTTGATTGCTACAAACCCGTACCTCTTGTTATGTTAGCGTTTAGTGAGTATTTTACACAAGGCAGTGTATGCTTATTTGCATGTCACCATGCAGCCACCGGGTCTTCAGATCCCTGCTTGGGTCGATAGCTGCGGGTGCGCGCGATCCCTAACCAACCTGTCTTGTGACAAGCTTATATTCCTCACCAATCTTCCAAATGAGGGAGCACCAACGAAATTTTGCAACGTATACGTCACTGATAGGAACCGTATGGAAATAAATTATCCCGGAAATACAGTCAGGCGGAAGCAAAGGAAGAGTAATCGTTGAAGTTCTCAAAGACATTGACCATTTGATGGGGGACACGGCATAAATAGCCAGTGGAAGATGCATGCTGCTCCCTCCGTTGTCTTTACCGTGTTGCTGCGAGATTTTACGATACTCTTATCCGCACTGATGGGGGATTTGGAAGTTGGAATGGAAGCCCATCTTTAAGACGGGCGTGGATCATTCCTGTCTGAAGCCTCGGTTTGAGCGGAGGTTGACTGGGGTCAACGTGAGACATCGCGGCGCAGAAGGTCCAGAAACATCACTCACAACCCCGATTGACGAGATGATAATGACCTCGTCCTAATCATGACTGATGAGTATGACGAACTGTTCCATCCAAATGAAGCATTCACCTCGGTGGTACTGCTGTTGGTACCTACAAACTCGTTAGCGCCAGTGGTCCCCCCAACGTGATCATACTCACTGGTTGTGTTCCCTGGTGGTACTGCAGTCCTCTGCAGTGGCGATAACTGAGCCACCAGCTGCAAGTACACCAGGAAATACATCTGGTGGTAGCTTACGTTAGCTCCCTGGAGTATGAGAGGTGGGAATAAGTTAGTCACCGGTCCAGTGACCGCCGATATTACATCCACAAGTGGTTCGTTAGGCTGTATAAACGGTGTTGGTACGAGTCAAGCCGCGGCAGTTCAACACTGACCCAGAATATCAGGAGAAGCCCACGCGGTAACTGGAGAATAACAATCGACAAGAATGCCGCGAGCTATGGCGCGTTAGGACACAATGCACCACTTTCCAGAGTTCAAGTTGTTAACTTACACTTCGGAGTTCCGCAAGAAGTATTGCTTGGCGAGATTCTGCAGTTCCTGAACTTTGGCCTGGTTGACGGTGCCCACAATAGAATAGCCATAAGGCTGGAGAGCAGCAGAACGAAGACAGGGTTGAGCAAACTACATCAACCAATGAGCCGGCTGCCATCAAGTGTCGTGGTAAGGTTTCAGATGAACTGGGATGGGAAAAATGGTCTGGAGTCAAGGTCATCCACAACGCTAGAGAACATACCCTGGTCTTGATCCTAAGAAGGTCGCAAGAAGGAAGATCACTGGATATTGTATAAGCCGTAGACAGGTGCGATTGGGAGTTGCATCTTACTGGCCTGAGCAGTGCAAAGTGGCATGATATAGTAGGAGAAGATCTTGATGGCCAGTTGGACTACCCAATGACTACGCACGAGATTAAGATGAACGCTCCTGTCGAACTGCATTAGATAACATTTGACTTTAATTCCCTAGTTTACCGATAATAAAGTAATGCTGAGGGATGCGATGATTAAGACTTGGGAGTGCAGTGCAGTTCGGATCATCGACCTACCATAGACTGAGCAGGACGTGGGGATGGGCAATGGCCATGAGTACGCACGGATGACTTGTACTCTCATTGCCGTAACCACGTACGCTGGAGGTAGTCAATCGGGAAATGCGCTCGCACGTCGCATTAGCATAGACACTCACATGGGAGGTGTATGATTAAGATAAACATCCCAACTCCTTAAAATGAAGGGGTTGAAATGAAGGGTTGCATGGTACCTTTTAGGAAGGCAGTTCTTACCAAATTGTATGATAAGTATTGGGAAAAGGAAGCAAGCGACCGTAAAGTAGACGGGTCGAGAAGGGCGATGTCTCTCAAAACAGACCGTCCCTATGAATAAACAGACTGCAAGGGCCGAAATGGCGGAGAGGATGGATATCCCAATAAAAATGACTGTCCTACTGTGTGCCCACCGAATCAGTACACTCATCGGGGAAGGGACCAATCAACGGGACTCACGAAAATCTGCCCTGTCGTGTACAACGTGTATAATGGGATAAATACCAGTGGCGAGACTTACGGAGTGACGTGGAAACTTACACCGATCTCGCTAAGCGGGTTAGCGCCTGTTATATCCCTGGTGATTGGTGGGGGGAGTGACCCATGTCCTAACGCGAAGGGCAGGAGGGAAACCAAAAGCAGGAAGAACGACAACGATATTCGCATAATGACGGCGACCAGAGCGAATGAACAGGAAGAGACTCAAAAGTGGTAATGGGTGAACAAGTTGGAGCCCAGGAGTTTCGGATGCAAACGACTCAACGCAAAACATGTCAATGCGACGATCCCCAGTAAACCACTTCACCTCCGTGGCACTCTTTGGAATTGATCTTCCGAATATTGGTGGCTAGATCCACCCTTGCTTCCGCTTGACCAGGAGGTTCCGCCCAAGAAGCGCAGGCAGGAACGGCCCAGTGGCCACGTATGACTCTGGTATCCCTCACCTATGCAAGACTTATGACTTGCCTCGCCGCCGCCGCCTCCCTCTGAAATCTTCGGAAATACATTCCAAAGAAGTCAGCCACACACACACATACGTTGTAAACTGCTCTCCAGCTGGCGGGCGACGGGGAAAGGGACACATTTGACTCTTAAAGCAGGACGCGATACGGTGTATTCGGAATCGGGGTCTCGGGGACAACCACCGTGCCGACTCGCCAGATCAAGAAGGATTCACCAATCATGTGGCAGTCTTCGTCAGGCCCAAGACGGTCATCAGGGCGAGCGCAGGTGATATTTTTGGTCGTCAATGTCATGGTCACATGAAGCTCAGAGCTCAAGGACTTTGTATGATGACCCCATGGCGCCTTTGGTCATTTCCAATACTTCTTCAGACGAGCCCAGACGCGCATATTTTCCTATCAATCAGCTTAAAACGTTGAGACACTCTCGCGTAGGCCTTGCTGTACCAGGGTATAATTAATTTTGCGCCACATCTAGTAACCATTGGGAGGCTCGTCCGTGCATTGGAAAAAGCTTTGATGATATTTGTAACATCACTCAATGATTATCTAAAGGCGTTTTGGCTCTGAGGAGAGGACGTGAAACGAAGCCGAATATGCTGAGGACCGAGGTTGGTAGAAGATGCAAGCCGACGATTGACGGAGGTCCCGAAGGCATCAAATAGCTGTGGGGACAATACATCTGGCATAGGGACACGCTACTGGGCCTCTCGAGGTGGAGTCCGTTGAGAATACATGTAGCCATTCACTGACATGATATCGCCAAGACCGATGAAGATCGATGACAGGCTCGCGACCAGCAGGCTCGCAGTGTACTTTGAGAAGGAACTCAGTCCGATTGGATTCCCCTCTCTGGTAGCGCATATCCTACCAGCTTTGCGCTTGTCGCTTCACTGTGATTCGAGCGCTTTGACGTTGAATTGTTGTGATGTGGTTGTATCGGCGATTTCCGGTACCGAACTTAGATGTGTCGGATCCGACGGCCCATCGTCGCAGAACTTTGCCACATAAACTATCGTCCGCATTTGTTCCACACCCCCTTCTCCAAGCCGTTGCAGAACCTCTTTTCCGCATCACATTTTTATAACCAACTATGATTCACACTGAAGACCGGCACCAGTGCCAATATTTTTCTTGCCGCCCGAGTCTCCTTCCCTTCAAGCTTGTTATGTGGCACTCCTGAGGATACTCAAGCGGGGAAAGATCTCTCTCTCTTAACATTGTAACCACAAGTAGCTAAGGTTCACGTATCGCGAAAGCCGATGGGGTTCCACCGAAAAAAAATAAGTAGCTAAGGTAATAACAAGATATCAAACAAAGGTGATAAAGAGATAGGACGAGAATAAGTGCTACACGTGGAACGCAGCAGTTGTACAGTGAAACGTGTAGCTTATGGATAAATGGTATCAATAACTGATATGAACGTTCATGATATCCGTACCAGCGCATCGCCATGCCTTGTTCTTCCAATTGGTCTTTCTAACGAGGTATTGATGCGAGATATAAGTATACTAGTAATGCATCTCATAGGTTCAGACGATAACGATTTTCCGCCAAATATTAGCTCAAAGTCCTAGCGGGCTGTCGATCTATCTGGTAACATGAGCGGCCAAACGATGGCTTAGTTCTGGAAAAAGGGTACAATGCGAAGTCGGACGAGGATTGGTAGAGAATGGAGATGATCCACAGAGGAGTATTATTCGATGGGCCAAGGTTTATTCGAATACACGAGTGAGGTCAAGATACAGAATCAATGTGGAAGCAGAGCATGCGTCTGAATCGAGATAACAGGTCTTGAAAGGCGGTAAGAAATGGGGAGAACAAATCAGGCAAGGAAGGCCAACCAACGATTAAAGGGATATTCAAATATGTATAGTAAAGAACCGAGAGTGTCGTTGATTCCGACCCTCTTCCGTGGGATTGAAATGATATTGCCTGCTACCCATGACCAAGTCGTACAAATCAGGCATATCCATCGCGATCCGGCGTGAAGAACAATAATCCTTCACGGCTCGTAACTGTGTCAGAGGTGCATCTGGGTAGGCACGTCGAGTATTGAACTCCAACGAAAGACTACGTAAATTCGAAAGAGCCTGGAGATTATCGAGGTCTTCCATTAAATCGTCCATTTCGCGGGCAGAGGGTGATTTGCCCAATCGGACCTTGTTGATGGCGGACGGAGCAGCATGGTTCGTTGGAGTGAATTCTCCAATGAAGACTAGATTGAGGGAGATGAGATATGGGCTTGAGATTGCTAGGAGGCACTGACGAAGATCGAACAACGGAGGAGTGTCGAGGGGTATAGGGTGAGAGGCGGTACCGTCAATTCTTAGTCCTTTTAGTTGCGAACAACTTTGGATGATAGAGGCGATATCGATATGTTGACATCGTGTTAAGGATAGGAAGTTGATGCTATTTGAGGGCTGAAGAAGACCAGCTAATAATTCCGGTTCCATTGGACCTTCCATTGATCCTAAATCCAGTCTTCGCAATGTCCTCCACGAAGAAGCAAGAATCCAGGAGATACCATCAAGAAAACCACCATCGTACCCAGCAACGGAAAGTCGTTGCAATTTGAATGGAGGTGGAGGTAAGGATGAGAGTGATACATAGTCGAGTTCTGTAGTTTTCCCTTCGAATGATAACGATTCCAGACCAGGGGCTAGAAGTAATAGTTCCACTAGGGTTCGGCAGGATCCAACGAATTGATGCAGACGCAAAGAAGTGAGGCGTTCGAAGGGATCATGTTGTGATAATACATCGAGTGATATGGGCGGCAGGAATTGGGAGCGAGAATTCAAGGATATGGATACGTCGTCTGGTCTCCATTGCAGCAAGGTCAGGGAACGAATACGATGGCATCGTCGCAAGAGTTCAAATATATGCCAACGAGAGAGGGAAGTGTGGTCTCTCTTTTCCCCAGGCTCTCTACCCAACTCGAGGTGTTGAACTGCATTCCCTGCTCCGCCTGTACATTGCAAATAGGAAATGAGGGATTGGGCTTGGGAGGCGCGATACAGTTTGGTGGAATGTAGCATCCGGAGTTGGGCAGGCAACGTCCAACTTTTGCAAACGAGTGAACAGGCTGAAAGTTGTTTGTGCGCGTACGTAGGATCGACTTCGTGCAAGTCATACAGATACCCTCGTGTAGGGTCTTGCGATTTGTCAGTGAACTGGCAGAAGTGTCATCGTTAGCTTAAAGAAAAGATTGTAAGCGATATGCTGGTACCCCAAAAGAAGCTGACTCTTCGCAAATAAGACGTTCACAGGCAGTAAAAATAAGGTACAAGCAATCGAATGTTAGGCGGGCATGACTTGATGATACGGACTGGGGTGACTGACATTGACACGGGAGAGTTTAGCATCTTGCAATGTGAGGGAGTAATGGGCGTACATACTTTGTTGTGACGAAATATTCGTGAAAGGATGGATTTAGAACGAGGCGACCTGGAAGACAAGGTTTCAGTCGCAATTTCGAGGGACAGCACTTCGACCAACCTCCCTGTATGGACATTGGTGTCATCCTTCAACGCTTTCCTCTGTTGCGGTGCTATGGCCATTGTAAGGGGAGGGGGATTGGATTGGTGGAGGAAATTGAGACATGTTGAGGACGGACGGATGACTTATGATCAAATAAAGGAACGCTCAAGATCTTTGCTTCCGATTACTCTACCGAATTTTTGCAATCAATGAATTCATGCGGCGATCCAAGTTACAAACTCATTATGTACAATGATGGGGAGTAGCCGGCGCATGGCTGAGAATATAGATGTTACGCGTAGCCATCGTTGTGACTCAAGAGGCAATTCCGATGCCAATAAATATTGATAAGAAGCCATCGATACCTCCCATGCACGTGTTTAGCCAAGCGACCTCAGCCTCACCCGGAACAACTACGCCTTGAATGATCGCGTATGCTAGGGGAACCGATGGTTGGGGTGGGAACAGTAATGGAACGTGATTACGAAGTAAATCACGGAGCATTGTTGGGCGACCTGTTTTGGTATTATGTAGTTGTTAGCGAGAAGAGGGGGTCATTTTTATGAGGTAGCTAACTTACCATCCTCGTTCAAAGGAGAGACGACATCTTGCAACACGGGGCCATCTGGTAGATGAATGCGCACAGGCACACTTCGAACGTTGTTGGCGTCATCCTTCTCTCCTGCTTGAGCGACCGGTTCAATCGAAGGTGACCGAAGATGGCTGTCTTTGGCATGGGTTTGGATGGAGCCAGGTGCTGGGAATATTTTAGAGGCATGGCGCCAAAATTCATCAAAGTTGTCTATTTTTAGGGTGAGTGCTCGATCGAAAAAATTGATGGATAGAAATGATCAACCCACGTTCTCGGAGTCCGTCCCACATCCCGTCTTGCTCTTGCTTCCGTAAGCCCGTGACGCGTCGCGTGTTTCCCCATCGCAAGAAATCTGCTTCCTTCACCTGTCCCATGAATGCCTGCTTGCATGCCTCGATTGACGGTGACAGCAATAGCTTATCCGTTGGCGGTGATGTTAGGTGCAACGTCAACCGCAGAGGATGCGCCGGTGTGGGATCAAACCCAGGGCCATTGAGGAAACCTGACGCCGTCACTTGGGCAAGTTGCGCCGCCACGGTGTGACCATCATACAGCGCCCCTATGGGCCAGTGCCTTGACACGGGTGGGAACCCGTCAATATCGCGCGCGATGCATCATTGCTCGTCAACGGGCAATCGTACCATTTCATCAAGGCTCCCGAACTTGTTTCCTCGAACCACCAATCCTCTTCCTTGATTTGAGTAGAATCATCGATGACGAGCTCGGCTAGGTATTTCCTGACATCAGGAATGAGAAGCGGGAGGTATGATATTCTGGGCGCTTGAACCTGTCCGTGAAAGGGGCAAGACATCGGGCTGCTGATCTTGTTCAGGCTAGCGTCACACCCACGTAATAATATTCAAGACTCCGATCACTATTTGCTGGCAAATCCTTGAGATCAATCTTTATTTCAAGCGGGACAGTCCCATCGAATATCTGTTCATGATAGAACTCAACATAAACACGCGGTGCGAGGAAGAATGAGGGAAGCTGACTAGCCGTCTGAACAATGTTGTGGACGCCGAGTGTGAGTTCTGTTTGACGCTCATAAGCGAGGGCTGGTTTTGCAGAGTCGGATGCGACATGACGAGACTAGAGATTCAGCTCGCTTCAGCCTGTGCCAACGCCTCGAGTGAGATCACGTGTGCGTTGCCAGTTTAAATTGTCGGCGGATCTGGGTTAGTGTTCAAAGAAAAAATGATATGCTCAACCAAGAGCGTCCCAGCCATGATCATGAACACCACACCAATGCACCTCTCACCGATAGCCTGTGGAAGACACAATATGCTTCGGCAATGTGCAGGATCCCAGCCTCAACTATGCAGGTTACATAAGCAGCCTCCTTGGCGGCTTTTCAAATGAATCACAAATGAATCGTTTCCTCTGGCGATGTCGATCGCCCCATTTGCTTTCCGTGATTTCTCTAGTCGTTTTTGCTGTCTCCTCGTCCTGACCCTAGCGGGACAAGCTTTTCGGGGTTTGTCTCCCGTGCGCACGGTCCCCATTCAATTGAAGCCAATTGAGTCCGCCCACGTTCAGAAATCCGGCGAACCTGTGCAACTCCTCCATGTGATCCGTTGAACCATCAGGGCGCCGTTTGTAAAGATGCCTGCACCCTTGTGCTGGTCATCCGTCAGGATATACGTGATACGTTTGATCGCCCTATTGTGCGCCTGTTCGCTCAGTTTTGGTAGTCATTTGTAAGTTGGTACGAAAATGGCCTTCTCACCCAAATCGTTAACAGCAGCCCATCGATATCTAGCGGTCGGGAGTTTTTAGGGCCTCTAAAGAGTAGCTTGATCCGCGACATTGGAACCACAAATTTGCAGTTCTCCGCAATTCTCGCCTCCTATTCGGTGAACAACACATGGACACCCCTTGTTGCTGGATTCCTAGCCTCAAGACTTGGTACAGCCCGCTCAAGCTTATTGGCCACGTCTTTAATTCTTATAGGCCAGTTGGTGCTACTTTTGGGGCGCAATGCTGCCTCTATTGAGTTAATGGCCGCTGGGTTGTTTGTATTCGGCCTTGGGGTCTCTCCGATTTCTGTCGTCCAGGTTTGCAGATTCGTTGAGGGTACCTATACGCGTCTCATCTCAATTCGGCGCGAATGCACAGGAAACTATTATTGTGCGGTTCTTCTCCGACCATGGATTGGGTGTATCTCTTGCATTCGGTCTCTTAGCCGGGAAAGGGTCATCCTTCATTGCTGCCTTCACAAGCTATCCTTTAGCTCAAAGCCTAGGACCACTCGCCCCTTTCGTAGTTTCGACTCTATTCGCTAGTTTTTCATTCATCATCAATCTGATTTATCTGTTCGGATCAAGATGGCTGGCCAATGGAGCAGGTGTAGAACTCGAGGAGGCAGAACAGAAAGCCGATTATGTACTGATGGGCGGAGATGATGCACTGCGAGTTGCTACGGAAAAGAAGAAGGTCATCCTCAGAGATATGACGAAGTTGGGTGACGTCTTTTGGACATACATTGCGTTCAATTGTGAGTGATCAAGTTCAAGTCCATTAGTCCGTAGGAGTGCTACGGGTGCTAACAATCCCGTCAGTTCTTTGCGGGTGGATTTGGAGCCCATATTTCAATATCGCAGCGAATCTCTTCCAAGTAAGATATGAGTATTCGGAGTACGAGGCAGGCAAGATTGCATCATTCTTGCATGCTGGTAGTATTATCCTTTATCCTATTGTCAGTCTTTGCTCCCCTCTTACTTTTGTGGCTTCTGAAGTCTCGCGCTTGCCCCGTTCGTAGGTTGGATTCATAACGGACAGGTTTCAGGGAAGATCAACGATGTATAGATTGTGTCTTCTTTCGTCGGCTCTCACTCTGCTCGGATATTGCTGGCTATTACTTCCGCCACATCTCACGCTTTCGGCCCTTCCTGCTGTTTGCCTTTTTACTTTTGGACAAGGATTCGCCACTCGTGAGCTTACCAATCCGCGGTTGAGTAATTTGATGGATTAACGTTTGGCCCATCAGTACTTTTGGTTCTTATTGTACCCAAGATTGTGCCTCGCAGACACGTCCCAACTGCTTTGGGGGCTCATAAAAGTGTATGTCCCTGTGGATTCACCGCAATGCACAGTACTGACGTTTCTCTTGTCATATTTTACAGATGGAGCAGGCCGGCGCTACAATATCTGTCACTGTAGCTGGTTACCTACTTGACAGAAGAAAGACGAGCCTTTCCCCACCTAAAACACCAGCACCACGCCTTGATCATTTGCCTTCCCATCACTCTGGGGTTAAAGCACCGGGAAAGCTACCGACACCTGACGCAGTCTTCCGAGTCCTCTTTTGGTTTGCGATGTTTAACATAGCCCAGTTCATCGGCATCCATTTTTTATATAGACTCGACTCAAGACGACATGGCGGGGACCCCTTTGTCTCGAATAACGAGGGTGCCACTTCTGCTTATGAGCCATTATCGTCTCAAGATGGGGAGGATCGCTTCGTCGACGGAGATCCTGTAGGGTCTCTGGGAGCGGATAGACTTTCGGATTCGGAAGCTGACGCCGTTGGCATTGACAACGATGGATTGTCACTTAACAGCCATCGCATGGGCCGATTGTCCACCCTGTCAAGCGAGTCCTTACTCGATCTGGATCGATCAGGCAGTCGCCGCCTATTGAATTATCGGTCTTCTAGAGATTCAAGCAGATTCAGGGGTGTTTTAGATGATATAAGCCTACCGCCTCAGGAGCATTCGAGGGGAAAGGCATTCTTTATTCTCTCCGGGCTAATCATCTTTGGTGCTTGGGTATTTTATGTTGTTTCTCTCGTGCTAGATTTTCGCGGATATTAGGGCTGGACATGATGCCGCCTGATATCAACGTATATTAAGCTGGGAGCGAGTTACGGTCGAAGTGATCCCATTGGTCCGCTCCCCACAGTGCTTATAATATAATACTTTTCACTTCATGTAGCATACGTCCGACATCCGTGAGTCAATTCCATCCACCGTTCATCTCATGCACACGCCTTTGTTGCGCGGGGGGTCGCGGGACAGTGATCAAGACACGATTCTGCTCGTAGTCTAAATGCTACAAACTGATCTGCAGTAGCTTAGCAATGCTTCAAGACGTCAAGAAACTCCACAACCATCACAAATTCGCTTTCCCTTTGAAGCTAAATCCCAGCCCATCCAGCTGGCAGTGGGCGAATTTATGGATGAGCACTCCAGCAATTGCTGTCTGACGAGGAACACGGATTCGAACGTTACCACGCTCTCGTGAACGTGAACGGGATCGTGATCGTGATCGTGTGGGCGGTTTACCTTGTGGTTCGACGTTGCCTTGAGCTGTCTGAAGCACTGTCGATGGCTTGACAGATGGTGCGAGGACATTATCAATGCCTTCTCCCATTTTCCCGAGCTCGCTCGGTCTCAAGCTGGCGCCTTTGCCGAGGATCTCTAGGACTACGTGGTGGAGTTTAGGGGGAGGGAAGGTAATGATATACTTGAAAGTCCTGCCTTACCTTCTTCACGGGTAAACCATCTGGCATCTGATCCTAGGAGTCAGAATGAAAGATGATGGTAGTTTAGCGAAACAAACCTTCCAATTCATTGTCCAAGTCAGTGCGAATTGTCTGTGATGAGTCGGCAAGTGCGAAACATCCTACCATCAAATTAGCAGGGAAGGGCTGCAAGGAATGGTTCAGAGCGGTGGCGCAGCACGAAGTATAAAAGGTTACCCATGGCTACGATAAAGGCGGTTAGGTCAGTGAATCTGGGTTCAGGGTGCGTGGACAAACCTGACACGAGTGGTATCGTACACTATGGACATGAAGGCCGCTTTCTTCCCATATCTCCCGAACTACAGCATCTTCAAACGATTCACTGGGTTCCAGGAAGCCCGCTAGAGTGGAATAAAACCCTAAAAGATTCAGGGGCAGTCGGTACGGGATGAGATGCTAGATAATCCAGGTCTACGGACCAGGGGGGAATCGTTTCTGTGAGGTTATGAACGATGTGAAATTCCACGAGTAGTTTCATGGGCTGAAGGGCCAGATGCACATACATTTCGGCCCAATAAGATTTTCTCTCCAGATTCATCCAGAACTGCGGTAATGACGACCGCATCAGTTCGGGGATGCATGGTATTGTGCAGCCCTTTCCCAGTGGGACACGGGGAACGGCCTTCATTATTTTCCCAGGGAAGGAGTGAAGAACAAGATAATTTCCATCCGGCCCAGAGCGAATATACAGGAGAACCACAGGAAGTACAATACTACAGCCAGCAATGAGATAACATCATTGACATAGCTTCCTTAGAATTAGGTTGCCACATGCCTTGTTACGCGCGTTCCAGTCCAGCATCGTTCGTGCTGCGGAGAAAATGGCCGCATCAAACTTTTTCAAGCTGAGACCAGTGTCTCGGGGCTCGCCAAATATAGTTCTAACGGCTTCATCTGCTGATGAGACAAGGTTGAATGCCTCCTGGAGCACGTCCTGACTTATTTTAGTGACGTCCAAGGCAAAGTAAGGCTCGCCTTGCAATTGCTCTGCCTTTCCTGGGTCTGTTGGAGGCGCAGTAGAGTCTTTGGGCTCTAGCGTTCCGAGGAAAAGGATTAGTGGACCATGTATACGCGCCGCTTCGAGGAATTTCCCAGCCCCATTATGTTCTGTCGTAATAAGTTCGGGTGGCAGCGTGTCCCCTGCATTCTTCCCCTGGGCGAAGTACGGTGGGGGCCCCAAAAGTGGTTGTACATGTTCCGTAGAGTGGTAGACTAGGCTGTTAACATCCCTCCCAGTTCCAGGATTCTTCGTCACATTGACGAGTGGCTGACCATCATTGAAGACAACCCATTTAGTCTTCGGGCTTCCCAGAGCCGAGTGAAGGAATTCTGGGTTATTCCTGAGCCACGAGAGGCGGTTGAGAGGGGATCCCCCCAAAAAGTGATCTTGACCACTGGCCAAAGGAATGCGTCAAGCCGGAAGATAGATCAGTCAGAACTGGGCGCACATGTCGGTCATCGTGAAACTGGAGCAGATACAGGAGTACTTCGAGCAAGCGCCAAATAAGCGCTGACGAATATGCCCACCCGTAATCGGGCTGTTTGTGGGGGGATGTTGTGACCGAAGCATCACATAAATAATGATCTCGATCCAGTTTTAAGCTGCATCCTCACTACTCCCAGCGCACTTGGTGATGTCTCTGAGCCCCCCTATGGAGCACTCATGGGTGACTAAACCTGAGTTGTCTCTGTCGCTGGTGGACGTTTCCGCGGCTTCGTGGATGGTGGAGCTAGAGAATGGCCGGTCATTGGAAGTCGGGAACGGATATTCATGTAGGTTCCGAGGGGTATGCATGCTGCGCTAGGAATTTATATGAGGATTCGTCGTCCATTTCTCTGACCTTCCTCTCATTGTCATTCGTGGGGCGGCGCTCTCCTTTGATCGTAGCTAAGAAGCGTGGGGAGTGATGCGTTTTTCACTGTTTCGACCATCTGTTGGCAAGGTCCAGCCATGGGCCCATCTCTGATTGGGTGTCTATACTTCGCTTGGCTCGTGGCTCGAGAATCAATGTCGACCTTTCATCCATTGCCTCACTGATATTGGCTCATGCTACGACACTGTATACTATGCGACGAGGGGAACGAGATTCTTACGATAACGTGTGATAGCCTCCAGGAGGATTTTGAGGCTGATGGGCTGGCGATGGCGATGGCGATGGTTTAGCCACCGGGGAAACATTCCGAGCCTCTTCCAGGTCGTCTTCAACAGTTTGGTATCCATCCCTCGATCCTCCGACACCAAACCCTCCAGGCATAGTCCAGACTGGGGAATTGAGATTATTGTTCGAACAACAAAGATTTACCTGCCACGTACCAGTCTGGCTAGCAAAATTTCCTGGTGCAAAGGACGAAAGGGAGCCTCCACGCGAGCGCAATGTATTCATAGTGGCTAGAGCAGTAGGGATCTAGGCCGAGTGAGGATTGGATCAACATCGACACAGTTCAAATTTAGGGCCGGGCGCACCTTCAACAACATATTAATGATCGTCAGGAATTTGATGAAGCCGTTCTAAGAAACCATGAGAGGCCGTAATCTTAAACTTCCTGCAGTAGTTACATACCTGATCATGAGTTTTGACAAGCCAAACCACATCGAAAAGTATCGATGTCCCAAGAAGTCCAGAGAACTATTGAATGGATAGTTGTCAGTATGGAAGGGCAAGAGTCTGATATACCCACAAGTCGAAGGGGATCATGGGAGTCTGTTTTTTCTGACGCATAGGTCCCGAATAGGAAGAGAGGGAAGTTGTAGCTGAGTAGATATGTGGGCTGTTGAGAACAATGACTATGAGAGGAATAGCAGCGAGCACCTAGGAGAAAGAAATGGCGCGGTAATGAAAGAAATTGTCTGGCTCGGATAAAACCACCATCAGTGTTTGGTGTGCTGGCAGGCATGACGGAGCACTCACCGTCTGCGCTAGGATGAGGGATTGCGCATCCAATGAATCGAATGGCTGAGAAGACATCTAGAGCAGCGTAGTGCGAAGCGGCGATGCCAGGGGTCCAAGGCTCCAGGAAGTTCTTTTGCAAGGTGTGAGGCCCGAGAACGTTGCTTATGGGCGACAACTGCGTAACAGGCGATGGAGCCTCGGACACAACATGTGTCAACAACATACCTTTGCTCCGCTTGCCCAATACGTCACTCTTCAGAAAGCAGCATCCAGAACGCGACGATTTGAGCAAATTGGTTTCTATTACGCACATTGATTCTCCAATTTCATGTCCTGTGCGATGTGGTTCCTAAATCCAGGGCGGGATGCTCTCTATGCTGTACTGAGCCGTGTTCTTGCTCCCTATGTGTCGAACCTCGATATGACGAAGTTCGAGGCTGGATTATGGGCCGGACATTTCTCCGTGAACAATTTGCGACTGAAGAAATCGGCCCTGGATAAGTTCAGACTCCCCATTGATGTCATCGAGGGTGAGTCCGCCATTAGCGCCGCCACGAGATGTCAGCGTGGAATGCCTAAATACCGTAGGGCATCTTGGCCATCTTACGCTGAACATACCATGGGCAAACCTCTCGTCAAAGCCTGCGGAGGTCATAATTGAAGATCTTTACGTCCTTGCAATACCTGCCTCTGAGGCAAAGGTAGATCTGGCGGAGGACGATGCTCGTGAACAGGCCGCCAAGCAAGAGAGACTAGTGAACTCAGAAGTACTTCATTCTTCTGGCACGGAGTTCTCTCCTGAGGAAGACGAGAGGAGTCACGGCGTTTTTGAATCCTTGATCAACCGCATTGTCAATAATCTACAAATCACCGTAAGAAACATACATATCCGTTATGAAGATTCCCTCAGTGTCCCTGGAGTAAGTACCATCACTTATCACAAACAGGAAAAAGCCTCGTGCTTACGTCTGTGTGACAGCGTCCATTTGCTGTAGGTGTCACCCTCGCAGAATTCTCAGCCATTTCGACAGACGACACATGGGAGCCAGCTTTTGTGCAAAATATTTCGGAGCCTATCCGAAAACTTTCCATCCTAAATTCCCTTTCTATTTACTTTAACACTGACTCTCAAT
Organism: Cantharellus anzutake; assembly: GCF_015039405.1. Taxonomy (NCBI): domain Eukaryota; kingdom Fungi; phylum Basidiomycota; class Agaricomycetes; order Cantharellales; family Hydnaceae; genus Cantharellus; species Cantharellus anzutake. The sequence goes on along the minus strand of NW_024067368.1, from coordinate 26,733 downwards.
GCATCACAACGAAAAAGGAGGACGAAGTGTTGAGATCATTAAGGGAACAAGTTGGTTTCTTTTGTTTTGGACTCGTTGTGGATTAATGAAGGGCCCCTCACGATCAGATCTCAAATGATATCAAGCCTCCCCCTGGTCATCAATTTATACTCAAACCTGTTACGGGACAAGGTAGAGTAGGTCGATAATTGCAATCCCAATGCAACTGTTCCTCATAATTCATTACAATGATAGATTATCATGAACAAGGGAGGGGCCCCAAAAAAGGCCAAGGTGGAAGCAGAGGTATTCTTTGACGAAATCGGCTTTGTCCTCGATGATTCACAATACCGGGATGCGATCTCGATGATCGACATGTATCATTTCTATCTTAGGAGGTACAGATACAAGCGTTTCCGGCCCAGCGATGAAGAAATTAGATACAATCCGAAGTTAGCACTCTTCAGATTTGCTGCCAGGGCGATACTCGATGAGGTTCACCAAAAGCGAAGATCTTGGACGTGGGAGCATTTCAAGGAACGGCGCGATGACAGAGGACAATACATACCCCTCTTTATGAAACGGGAATTTAGTGGCAGCCTTTCACCCGAAGTGAGAGTTTTATGGATCTTCAGAGAGCTCATGTTAAGGTTTTTGTTTAGGAAACGTCCGCTTTTGAGGCGTTGGAACGAAAGCTCAGATATGAAGACATCCGATTCTATCGCTCCATAGCTCGTTCCCGGCTCCGCAAAGAGAGAGCGAGCCGGAAGGCGAATGCTGAGAAGCAGAAGACTCAAAGTCAGCAGCAGCAGGGGTGGATCACATGGGCCTGGAATGGGACTCGATACGCTGCCGGTTTGTCCGCGAACTCTTCAGAGGAACCCGGCCCAGACGGTATGACGGACTCGCAACGCAAAGAGTTATACGAAGCTATCAATTATGACGAGAAGGAAGTCATCGCGTCCGGGTTTGAACCGAGCCGTGATATCATGAAGTTGAGCCTTTCTGCTCAGCTTCGTACTGGGTCCCTTGCCTTGAGGTCAGGATTCCCCAATGCAAAACACGATATCATCTCTTTAGTCTTCGACGGATTCTGTGCCGACATCGTACAAAGGCCTGACAACCTTGAGGCTGCCCTCACTCTTGATGGAATGCATATCAATGACGGAACTACACCAGGAACTCTGTATCCTGACGTCATTCGAATGAAGGACAGTCTGGGCTCGAAGTCGGGCTCATTCAATGGTCTCAACCGACTAGAGAGTGCGAGAGCCGGAGAGGGCTCAGATGCTAAACAGGATTCTAGTCCCTTTTTCTCCCTCAAATTTGAGAATAACCCTCTCGATGAGCGAGCTGAAAATGCAATCACGATCAAGATGAAGGCAATGGAGGTTATTTATCACAGAGGGGTTCTTGAGGCCGTGTTCTCATTCTTCAGACCCCCGGAGAGTCAGCTTGAATCTGTAAATGCCCTTTTGGTTAGTGTTTTCCCAAGTAATAGGCGCTTGTATGACATATCTTCATGTTGAAACAGGATGCTGCAAATGAGACCATAGAAGGGCTAAGGAATCAGACGCGTGCAGGTCTCGAATACGCGCTTCAGACCCATAAGACTATCGATATGAAGGTTGACATGAGCGCGCCCATCATTATCATCCCAGAAGAGTAGGTCCATATCCCCTGGTCTGCCTGCGTGCTGAATCACATTCATCGCAGCGTTTGTGCCCGGAAGTGTCGGCATTTAGTTGTTGATGTGGGCCATATAGCAGTAGAAAGTGATCTCGCAGACAAAGCAGCACTAAGGGAAATTCAAGCGAAGCGAAATCAGCAATACACAGACGAAGATTTCCGTCGTCTGGAGTCAATGATGTACGATAAATTCCTCCTTTCCCTCACGTCGACTCAGGTGAGCTTGGCACATTCCGTCACATAGACCAATAATGTAATACCCCATCAGGTCGTTATAGGTCCCGACCTTGAATTGTGTTTGGCAGCACTCGCCGAGCATAAGAACGGAGAGTTACACCTCCTTGAGCGGATTGATATCAGATTCAATGTCCAAATGTCGATCGTAGCGGAAGCAGCGAATCTGACACGCTTCAAAGCGTCTGGAAAGCTTCCATCTCTCGCAGTTAACATTTCGAACTCGAAGTATCAAGCTCTGATGCGTATAATTGATGTTGCTATCCCTCATTTTGGCGAAAACCAGCATCCGTCAACGCGGGACAGTCAGAGAGAGCAACTGGTTGCCGATCGCGGAGTATCAACGAAATTTTTCGATACTGGTGCCGGGCCAGAATATGTCGTCGAAGACCCTACCACTAGCACGGGCGCCTTCGAACAGCGATCTGCTTCGCCTCATGTAAGCTTATTTTGTCTTCCAGCACAAACGCCCAACTTAGCCATTGTAGGACCCTTCAAATCAGCGGATTTTTGAACTTCAGTTTGAGGTTGAAAGGCTTCAAGCATCCCTTTACAAGACCAGCCCTGACGAAACCGAAAATCTTTTAGCGGAGGCTTCTCTGAACTTCTTTACTTTGCGTTTCGTTCTTTCGACGTATGACATGAAAGCGGATATATCATTACGGTGAGGACTGGTTCACCGAACGCGCTCCATGATGGGCTAATCAGGCGATTCAGAGCTCTTGGTCTGAGTATGATTCCTCAAGAACCGTTGGCAGGAGAGAATGCCATCCCTCTCTTGTCTTCTGTGGATAATGCTTCACACCAGGCTACTCCACGTTCGACAGATGTCATGCGGGTCCACTATACACGAGTCCAGAAGAATTCGCCCGATTTTTTAGGGTTATTTGAGGGCATCGATCAGCACGTCAACATCGAGTTGTCAACTCTTGTGTTCTCTGCGGTACCCAAGCCAGTAATTGATCTCTACGAATTCATCATGTTGACCTTCGTCCCTACTGGGACTGACGCCAGCGATCCATCACCTGGGCAGCCTCCAGTCGGCTCGGGAGAATCAGTTCAAAAAGCCAAAGGACTGAGTGTAGACCGAATTCGTTTGAGGCTCCAACTAAGCAGCGTCCAACGTGCGCCCACTCCCTGCTTTCTACTGGGATGTTCTGACTTATACTTCATTCATAGTTATTCTAATCGATAATCGCAGAATAGCTACACTCTCCCTTTCCACCGCAAAAGTTACTCTCTTGCTCCAGTCCAATACATTGCAACTAACACTTCAATTGGGCAATCTAAGTCTAATCGATGACTCCAAGGGCACTATCGGTTCTAAAGCCAATAACTCCGTCCTTTCAATTGAAGGTGACAACCTTGCGGATCTTACGTACGAGACATTCGATTTGCAAGCCCATCCAGACAAAAAAGTTAACTCCTCAGTCGATTTGCGTTCCGGCTCGCTCAAATTTTATGTGCTGGAGAAACCCCTTCATGATCTCTATCAATTTCTGGTGAAATTCGCACGGCTAAAAAGCCTGTACGACGCAGCCAGGGAAGCTGCTGTCCAAAGAGCATCTGAAATCCAAAAAATGCAGTTCAATGTCGCCATTCAATCCCCAATCCTTGTTTTCCCTAGCGAGATCACCAGTAGCCAGCATCGGCTGGTGATGCGCTTGGGAAAGATTGCAGCGAAGAACGATTACCTTGAGCATTCGAGCCACATTGGCGCCAGTCTCACAGGCATCAGCCTGACATCTGAAAATGATCACAACCAACTTCCGAACTTGCTGAAAATGCTGGATTTCGTAGACATTTATGCGGACATCAATCAGTTTGATAATAGCGATCCTTCCAACTCCAGCAAACCGGGTAGTTGGGTTCGTTATGCTGTGGGCTTGCCTGGGCTGACTTTACTGATGTTTCCTTCAGGTTACGGTCCAAATGTCGGACGTTGACATGTCTCTGACACAGAACCAGTATTGCGCAATAATGCGGATTTTAGAAGCAATCCCTCGTATCATTGACGTCGGTCAGGTCCCCTCACCTGACCAACCTAAGGCAGAGCTGGCTCAATATGCTGAGAAAGCTACAGATATCATAACACCGACCCCTCCAGATCTTGCACCAGAGTTGCAATATACTATCTCGGCCGCCCCTTCTGAGGAGACTCCGAGGGCTTTACTTGAGCTTCTGTTTACTCTCAAGGCTGTCCGCTTGCATCTTTATAGTGCTGAGGCTATACAAGAGTCAGATCTCAGGAACGCAGGGATTGCCCGTTTCGCCTTGTCTGAAACCACACTCCGTATGAAGACCCTGCCAAGGGGTGGAACACAAGCTGAGGTTGTTCTTCAGTCATTTACAATGACCAACACATGCCCAGGATCCTCCCGCTTCAGAGAAATTATACCCGCCCAGAGGAACCGCAGCCAGCCGCAAGCCATGGCCACGTATACTTCCTCTGGTACTGGAAGTGACCAATCGACTCTTATCGTGCTTACCGTGGATTCTCCGAAAGTATTATTTGCCCTTGATCCCGTCTTCGCATTGCTTGCATTCTTTACTAGTGCTTTCCCCTCCAGACCATCTCCTGACCCGACACATGGAGTCGAAACCACTCCAGGGAACGCCACTGGGGATCCTAGTGCCTTACAGCCGAAGCTACGATTCAGGGTTGATCTTCATGACGTATCACTCACACTCTTGGATAACGACGGGGATCCAGATAGCCGTGCCATCGCTTTATCCATCAAGCAGATCCTAACGAGCCAAGAGGTTGACAAACCATCGTTGTGTTCTGCTAATATGCTGACATCATTCCACAGGGTATCCTTGCTCTATCTATCAATCAGCTTGGGATGGCTTTGACTACCATGCAATCACACGAGCACCTCAAATTTCTGGATGAGCTTGATTTCACACTGTCTCTTGACAATCGCCAAACGGCAAAACATCAAATGACAAGTATTGAGGTCTCTTTGCAACCTGTCATTTTCAGAGCTTCACCCTCCGACATTAGTTTGATACTGGGCATTATCAGCCGCGCAACAAGCATGTATTCTTCCCAGTCATCTAAAGCCCAGCCTCAGCAGCCATCTGCCACCAAATCCAATCCGAGAGGCCCCTCAGCAGCGGACCGCTCGAGTAGGAAGGTGCCGACCAGAAGTGATCGAGGAAGATCATCAATCGGCCAACCTCAAGTCTATATATTAAAGGAGAAAGTAAGCATAGGTCCGCCCTGACTCATTCATGAAGAATGAATTCATGAATATTTTAGCTCAGTGCAAGGTTTGAAGGGTTGCGGCTCGTATTGATTGGGCAGATGTATCAGCTTCCCATTGTTGACTTCAACATTGGCGCATTTGAAGTCACTCTGAGTGATTGGTCCAGGGAGGTTAGTTTAATTCGCTGGAAATACAACATGCATGTCAATCACTTGCATTTCAGCTTTCAGGTGCTACCACAATTGCCGTAAATATGCAGTACTGGAACTTTTTAAACTCGCACTGGGAGCCACTCATTGATCCATGGAAGATGTCTTTGCAGGTAGGGAACTAGACAATCAGCCCGGATATAATGGATCTGATGTATATTCCAGATTGCAGACCAATCGCAAGCAAATCTGGGAAAAGTGGTGACACTTTCGTCCATGGATAGGCTTGATGTGAACTTCACGTCAGCCTTCGTTGAATTGGCATTGTCAATAGCATCGACCTGGCCGTCCCAGAGCGAGAGGTCGCTGCAATACGACCGAACCGAACGTGCGCCTTATAGGATTTGGAATTGCACCGGGAGTCCAATTGCTGTATGGCATGACCGAGATGGCAACAATAGAGAGACGATTGAAAATGCGGTTAGGCTTGAGAATGATAAGATGGTTGACTGGAGGTTTGAAGACAGCAAGAGTCTGCGAGAGGTGAGGCCACTTGAAATCCTCGAATGCTGGTCAGGACTGACTAGACTGTAAGCGCATTGCCACGAGTCGCAATAATATGATCGGCATCCAATTTCAAGAACGCTCCTGGGATCCTCTACGATCAATTTCTGTGGATACCGAGGGTGAATCTGTCTACGTCCTTCGTCCTAGGACAGGGCATGTCTCCGATAGACTTTTGTGTGAAATCCGTGTCGAGGAAACCGTTAAAGTTGTCACCCTTCGTTCCACCTATCTGATCGAGAATCTCACTCTTTACCCACTGGAATTGGTTGTCATGGACGTCAAAAACAAGCCGGGTTATCCTGTTCAGAAACTAGGTGAGTTCATATCGAATGGCTTAAGCTTCAATTCTTATTCTCGATAGCACCGGGAAAAAGCTTTTCGGTTCCTATTGAGGCAGTCACCCAATACAGAATCAAGATTCGTCCTGACAGTAAGTGTCATGATGAAGTTGGTGATCGAGCTTATTATCAGGGGCAGGTGGATTTGGCTATAACTGGTGCTCAGATGCGATCCGATGGGAGGACATGATTCGGATGCCTGTATCGAATATTGTCTGCCGTTCGAAGGATGACATCGAGCCTCCCTTTCGCTTCCAAGCATCAGCCCATTTCGACCCCCATGATCCTTCGGCCCGGAAGTATCCCAAAATTACTTTGCAATTACGGGCCCCTATTGAAATTGAGAATCTTCTTCCATACGACTTAAACTACCGCATATTCGACAAGAACACGAATCAGAACTGGTCTAGCTTCCTGCGAAAAGGTGGAACTATGCCCGTCCATTCTGTGCAACTCGACCATCTGGTCCTTTTAAATGTGGATGTTCAAGACTCGGGTAGGTAACACATTGTGCAGCCAGGATGAGTGCTAAGCCAATGTCAGGACTGAAACCTAGCGAATTTGCCATCATCAACACCGATAATCCGGCGGACTTTGACATCGAAAAGAAACTCACGTTGTCTGACAAGAGCGGGCGAGGGATTGATCTACGACTTAACTATGTGTACGTCCTTGTTATAAAAATCCCCTCCTTTACCCATAGGTCCCCTTAGAAAATATCCTAATGCCGGAGGAGCGTTTAAGGCTCAGATCTACAGCCCTTTTGTGCTTGTCAACCGTACCGGTCTGCCGTTCTCCCTGCGGTCAGGATCTTCAAAGGCTGTTGCAGGACTCATGGGTACCGAGACTAGTCAGCCCGGGCCGTTTAGTGAGTGGTCTCCGAGCGCAATGTGACCGGTTTTTGATGATATCATCAAGTGTTTTCGCATGCTCAATCGCGGGGCCATGAGTTCTCTCTGCGGTTAGGGGAATCTAGCTGGTCAAATGTGGAGTATGAACTATCTTTATTGGCCGAATCCTCACGATCTTGTTAGGTACTCTCGTTCGAGGCACCAAGTGCCGAAACCCAGGTCATTCTTGACAGACCCGGTACCAAGGATTGCTATCATGTCGGGGTCTCGTGGGAACTCGGACTTGGGAAGTACAAGTTGATCAAAGTCGTTACGTTGGCTCCTAGGTGCATTGTGAAGAACAACCTAGACAGAGCTATCACATGCCGAGAGGTCGGAGTACCTCCGACAGAGAATTCTACAGTCCAACCTGGAAGCAGGCTTTCGATGCTGCAACTCCGGTCAAGGACCGAAGAGCTGCTGAAGGTTGCTTACCCCGGATTGAATGCCAGATGGTGTGTTCGTTCATCGTGAACCCCCTGTGTCCTAAAACTCATGTCCATCACTCAGGACGGCTCCAATCAACATGCAGGTCGTAGGCGCAGTCCATCTGCGAATGTATGCTCCGGGGGAAGAGGAACAAAAGCCTGACCTTGTTAAAGTCGATATTGCAGTTGAGAGTGCGACCATTTTTGTCACTTTTTCACTCGAAACTGGTCGCTGGCCATTTAGGATTGAAAATGACAGCGATATCCCGTTCTCATTCTGTCAATCCGTAGGTCCAATATACTTTAGGACTTCTATATATCGTTCTGATGCTGTATAGGATGACTCATTGTCTGCTGCGTCCTCATCCCGTGTTCCTCGTAGCACCGTTCAGGCACACTCATCCATTGATTACGCATGGGACTCCCCTTCGGCACCGAACAAGAGAATTCGACTGTTTGCACCTAATGGCGATTCTCGAGAGATTGACATTGTGGAGATCGGAGACTTAATCCCCTTCAAGTTCCGTACAAATCGTGGTTCGTTTACTGTGTCTCTCGATGTACGGGCGGACATGGGCGCCCAAGTGCTTTCCATCTCGAACTACGTCCAGGAATATAGTTTATACAGACCAGCCCTGCGGAGGTCAAGTTCCGCATCCCGCTCTGATACGTTGGTGGGGACGGAGGCCTTTGAAACTGTTATCCCGAAGGATGTCAGGATCAACTTAACTATCAACCTTGACTTTGAAGGACTTGGACTCTCTCTCGTTAACAAGAAATTGGTGGAGTTGATGTACATCTCGTGCACCAAAATGAAGGTCGAATACACAGACACGGACGCCGCACAAAGCGTCAATCTCTCCATTGGTTCAGTGCAAGTGGATAATCAACTCCATGATGCTCTCTATCCAGTCATTCTCCAGCCTACGCCGATCTCGAGATCTGATCGGACAGCAGATATTCCCGCGATACAGGCTTCGCTTATGATGCTGAAAGACGACTGTGGGTTATACATATATCATTTTTTGTGGCGCAATGCTCATTTGAAGTCAAAAGCGCACGGTGTTTTGTTCATCAAGTATGCCTCTGTCTTGCTGCAGGCCATGAGTATCAGTGCGGACGAAGATTTCTTGTTCGCTCTTCTCGATTTCTCCAAGTTCTCCTCCGTTTCATGGGGAGACAGTAAACAGGAGTAAGCCCTGTGCGCCAGTTCTCAGTTGCTCTGCTGATTTCAGAGGATAGCGCGCTGCTCCGCCATCCTGATGGCATACCGGACCCAACGCCAGTTGCCGAGGGTCAAGAGCTTTACTTCGAAGTCCTGGAGTTGCAGCCGGTACGGCTGTTGCTCTCGTTTATGCGTACGGAGAGGATTAATGCAGAAGACAAGTAAGTTCATGGGGACTATTTTTTTACACCATTGCTCATCCACATCGGCGCCTAGATTGGTTATTCGGAGTCCTATAGCGGTGGTCATAAATACACTCACCATGACGCTGGGAAATGTCAATGAAGCACCCCTGGAGTTGAACGCCTTGGGTATTAAGGACGCGCGTATGACTTCTACGATTCTCCTAGACCGAATCATATTCCACTACCGTCAGGAGGTCCTTCGCCAAATCTATCGCATCCTGGGGTCGGCGGATTTCCTTGGGAATCCAGTGTGTCTTGCGTCAATTCTATCATACAGAGTGCAAGACCTGACCTAATGATCTAGGTTGGTCTCTTCACCAATGTTAGCTCTGGGATTGTAGATGTTTTCTACGAGCCCTACAAAGGCGTGGTCATGCATGGTAACTCAGAACTTGGAGTTGGGATTGCCAAAGTGAGTTGGTGTTATCCATGACGTGAACGACTGTGTTAATGATGGTTGGACTAGGGTGCAGCCAGTCTAGTAAAGGTAAACGTCCTAGTGCCTTGAATTCTGCCAGATATATTTGACAGGCGAATCGCAGAAAACTATTTTTGGCCTCTCGGATAGTGTCACCAAGGTTACAAGTAGTATCGGAAAGGGATTATCATCTGCCACTTTCGACTCTGAGTTCCAACGTCAAAGAAGATTGGCGCAACGACAGAACAAACCAAAACATGCTATGTAATGTCCCCTTCCATTCTTTGAGTTTTATTTGCTGATGCGTGGTAGTTATGGGGTTGCCGCTGGCGCCGAGGCTGTATGTATTTCCGATTCTAAGTCTACCCATTTAGAACTTATATCACATGGTACAGCTTGCCACTAGTTTTCAGAGTGGCATCGAGGGTGTCGTGGTGTGTTGCATTGCCCTGAATGATTGCATTTGCTGACCGTAAGATAGATGAAGCCCATTGAAGGCGCCGAGTCTGGTGGCGCTGTCGGTTTTTTCAAAGGAATCGGGAAAGGACTTGTAGGGCAAGTACCAGAAACTTTTTTCCCAACCACCAAGCTTACGTGGTCACAGTGCCGTCGCAAAGCCAATGGTCGGAGTTTTCGATTTGGCATCAAATGTGTCAGAAGGTAGGGTTACGCGCGTGTCTTGAATGACCCCCGCCACTCACTTGGCTGCCATCAGGTATCCGCAACACAACTACTGTTTTTGATGCACCAAAGCGCGACCGCGTGCGAATACCCAGGCATGTACCATATGATGGAATATTGCAGGTATTCTAAAATCTTTGAACGATTATGAAAATCAATGGCCTGACCAACGTTCTCGCTAGCCATACTCCCAACTCGAGGCCGTCGGTCAGTCATGGCTGAAAGACCTCGAAGGCGGAAAATTCCGGAACGAAGCATATGTCGCTCACCTTGGTCGGTACACTACTCACGTAGGCACCGTAATACCCTGACTGCTTCTCAACAGAAACGCCCGGACACGACGTTGTAGTTATCCTCACAACATCAATCATAATAGCCTTCGGGTTCGTTGATCATCACTCTTTCCGAGAACATATGACTCACTATGAGCAGGCAAAGGAAATTGAGGCTCGAATGGGAGATTCCGTTTAATCGACTTCAGGCGATCACTCTTGACGATTCTGGCATACGGTTCAGCGATAAAGCAGGAAAGGAGTATGACCAGTTTGTTCCCGCACCGAAGAAGACTAAAGCTTGGTTCTATAAAGAGATCGAGAAGTAAGTCGCTGTTGCACCAGGACGTCTTGTTCTGCATCTTGACCGATCTTACCTCAGAGTCATCCTACGTTATAGTACACGACGGAGGATGGAGCGTTAGGGTGTATGTTGAAATTTCTATCAAGTACTCGTTGGATTCTAATTTAATAGAGGCGGGTACCTCTTTTTCTCAACAACACGTGTGTAAACATCCTCCCGAATTAAAATTCTACTATGAAAAAACATATGTCTGGGGGGTCTCAGAAAAATGGGGGTGGCCAACGTTCTTGAAAAAAAAAATTATGAAAGAGCGACGTCGGACATGATGGCAGAGATATGGCAGAGATCAGGCAGAACATATTTCCGTAACTAAGAATCATATATACTCATTTTAATGGGCCTGTGTGACTTGTGTATTTCCGCACAGCATGTCCCCCGCTTAACCCATTCCTTGTTAGGGTTTAGTAAGCAAGATAAATTTTCCAGAATGTCGCTGACGTGGGCATTTTGACTGCTAGGCTGGCTTTACACCACATGATTTCACTGCTGTCCGTCATGCTCGATGTCTGATATCACTTCATTATCCTCACCACCAAAACTGCTTGACTGGCATCTTTTAATCACTCCTTCACCTCAAGATCATATCATGGTATTCTAGGATTTTCCTAATTGGGCAATCGACGTGGCCATAGTTATGTCACAGTTGGCACTTTCATCGATCGGAATGAGGAACTTTTCGCTTTAGCGCACATACCTCTCACGTTACCAATACATCTCTCTCTCTCCGAAGGAGACACCACATCACCCGCTGCTACGTCCTTCGGCTTGCCATCCACACCCCCAATTCACACGTCAGGGCTTGCAGCCTGCTACACCTGCCGGATTTGGAAGAAACAATGCCAAGGCTGGACATTTCGTGGGGCCCGTATCCCTTGTGACACTTGTTTCGAGTGTTTTAAATACAACATCTTTTGCGATGGTCGGGGAGAACAGCTCCCACCGATGAGCACCACTCTTAGCCAAATCCATCGAGATGTCTCAGCCACTCGCTCTCTCCACGCACGTACACACAGGATGAATCTCAACGAGGCTCGGCACACGATAAAATCGTGGGCCAGCGATGCGGGGTCTCGAGACTTCCATTCAGCCGTTGCGTTGGACTTGACTTGTGTGATCGGGAGGCAGTCGGTGCCCGCTCTGTCGGGCCAAGCCGACTGTTGTCCAAATGAAAATCCTCATCCTCTCTTCTTCGTACTGACAGTTCCAGTTGTGAGTTTAGGAATAGCCTTAGTGGGCAAAGACAAAGGCACAGTCTAACGAGTCTCGGACATCCACGGCTTCAATCGAGGATCCTACTCCCGCTGATGTGAGGGAGAACTTCGATCCCCAGCACTTAAGCTGCCCCCTCGAAAGTTTTCCATCTGCATCGGCCTAAGCAATCGCAGTCATACAGACTCGCCTGGCCAAATGATACACCAGTCTTTCCCGTGCCTGAATTTTTGAACTCACCGGTGCATCAGGTGTCGGGAAACAAGCAGGCACTGCCTTTGTTCTTATCGAGGAACTTAAGCAGGAACATGATGTCCAAGATCTTAGCGGACAATTCCCACCAAGGAACTACAACCTAGTTGCTAGAAGAGGGTACTCAGAAGTGTTCCACAGCTACTGGAGGCCTCGCAAAGGGGTCGATCTGGTTCACAGCTGTGCGACTTCGGACTATTCTATGTCCTTGACGGTCTTCTGATGGGGCAAACATATTTGATCCAAGGAGAAACACTTCGATTCCTGGCACCAGAATTATTAGGCTACCCTGAGGAACGTTCGCGTCCTACCACAGAGAGCGACGTTTATGCTTTTGGGTGTACGTGTATGCAAGTGAGTGGGAGTGCTCAAAGATTAGGTCGATTGGAACTTAGCGTCGCGAAGATTCTCTTTGATCACCTACCATACCACTGGTTACGAAGGGACATTGAAGTTTTGAGGGCAATCGAAGGCAGGGCTGCTCCTTGGATCTGGCCCCATTAAACCCCTGGAGCAACTTGTTGTTTAGCAAGTGCGGCCCGTCCTTCAATGTTTCAGATAGTTGGCTTCTGGTTTGCTTGACTCATAGCCCAGATAATTAGCTTACCTGTCAAATAAGCACTGCCTTATCCGCGACTCTCGCCCGTCAACGCCACTCAAACTTCGTCTCTGTCGTCATTCTTTTTGGCATGGGACAACCAGTGAACTTCTCGTTCTCCTACTGTCTGATGGACTATTTTGCTTTTCTGCCCCATCCATGCGCGTGACAAAGCCTGTATCATTGGGGGTTCATTGATGTTGACAAGCTCGCCAAGTACTACCTAGTAGTACTTTACTGTGATTCGCTTCCCACTGTGCCTGATAGTTACTCTGCAGTGCAAAATCACCCTCATCCTCTTTCCCCTTTTGTCCCCCCCGCAATTTATTATTCATTTCTGATTATGCTTTTCCTTGAGCTACTTGCGTTAGCGGTTATTCCGTTGGCAGCCTCTACAGATAGACTGGCAAACTATGTGGCTTTACATTCTTCATTTCATCCATTGTAAAGCTTTAAATACATTGAACACATTCTGTTGGTGAAATGCGTGCATGCTGTGCAGGATTGGTGAAGCAAGGCAATCGGTTGTGATTGTCACAATGTTGATGGCTGTTTGCGCCGACACGGCTATCCATTGTCCTGCGAATACTGTTGCTAGTTAAATTCTTATCTTATAGCCAGTTTTCACTCGCCCGACATGGCGACTAGTATGCGTGGCCTGACTCAGGTATAATGGCGTGCTATTCACTGGCTTAGGAAATGACACTCACTGTGCTCCTAGTTTATCGCGGACATACGGGCGTCTCGTGTCCGCGAGCTGGAGGAAAAGCGCATTAACAAGGAGATGGCGCACATAAGAAAGAAGTTCAAAGGTCGGAAACCATATTTCCCGCTGGCTTCAGACATTGAAGTTGGCTAATAGATGGACAGCTCGATGGATATCAGCAAAAGAAGTAGTGAGTGTTACTATTTATGGCATGCGAAGGTACGCTGCTCACATCATCCATAGCCTCTCCAAGGTTTGGCCCCAAAGCGGACCTTGACCCTGTTTCCTCACAGTGACCCCAAAGTAGATTATCTTCACATACATCCTCGGCTACAAGGTTGACATCGGTCACATGGAAGCCGTCAACCTCATCTCGAGTTCAAAATACAGCGAGAAGCAAATTGTGAGGAATGTAGTATTCGCCCCTTTTCCGTTCTTACGAAATGCCGATACAGGGGTACCTCGCTGTGACTCTTTTGATGCATGAGAACTCAGACTTCCTCCGATTGGTCACTAACTCCATCAAAAAGGATTTAGACTCCAACAATGAGATCAATAACTGCTTAGCACTTCATGCTATAGCAAATGTTGGAGGCCAAGAAATGGCAGAAGCACTGGCTCCCGATGTTCATCGGCTACTTATATCACCGTATGTCCACTTCGCTCGAATTTTCATTGCGTAGGTCATACTTTTTTCTTGGTCTAGGACGTCACAAAGCTTCGTGAAGAAGAAGGCGGCACTGACACTCCTACGTTTATATCGCAAACATTCGGAGGTCATACCAGCCGAAGAATGGGCTCTCCGTATCGTCTCTATCATGGATGATGAAGACCTTGTCCGTACTCGGAATCTACCTGGTACCCATGTACCTGACATTTACCTTAGGGGGTTGTTATTTGCGTAACGAGCTTAGTCATGGCCCTTGTCCAGGACTACTCGGATGCATATGCAGTGTGCTACACAAAGGCAGTGGATCGACTAAGCAAAGTAAGTACCTGTTTGGCTTCATGGATTGAATACACACACCTCCTATCAGTTGGTAATCGAGAAACAATTTCCCCATGAATATCTCTACTACAAAGTACCCACCCCCTGGCTGCAAGTGAAGTTGCTACGGCTCCTGCAATACTATCCACCACCCGGTAAGTGCCATACTATATCCCCCTCCTTGCCTAATCCCTCCAAAGAGGACGTTACTGTGAGAGGCGTCATCCATCGCGTTCTCCAAACAATTATGCAGAGCTCCTCAACGGAATCGAAAAATGTCCAACACAATAATGCACAAAATGCCGTGCTTTTTGAAGCTATAGGACTGGCAATCCATATTGACGCGAAGTCATCACTCGTGGCTTCAGCGGCTCTTCTCCTCGCACGGTTTATCATGTCTAAGGAGACGAACGTGAGGTATCTTGGTCTGGATACGATGGCGCATCTAGCTGCTCGCGCAGACTCCCTCGAGCCCATCAAGAAGCACCAGCACACGATTATTCTCTCGCTCCGTGACAAAGATATCAGCGTGCGGCGTCGGGCCCTTGATCTGCTCTACAGTATGTGTGATATTGATAACGCAGAGCTCATTGTCGGGGAACTGCTAAGGTACCTGAAGGTGGCCGATTATGGGCTTCGGGAGGAGATGGTTTTGAAAATCGCAATATCCACGGAGAAGTTTGCCACATCGTACAAATGGTATGTCGATACCATTCTGGAGCTTATCAGCTCCGCTGGTGACCATGTTGGCGACGAAGTTTGGTATCGAGTCGTTCAAATTACGACGAATACCGAAGATTTGCAAGAATATGCTGCTAAGGCTGTATTTGAGCACCTGAAATCGCCAACTTGTCACGAGAGCTTAGTTAAAGTTGCAGGTATGTGTATCGAAAGCACCAAGTGTGTCCACACCTGACGAAATGAGAAGGATACGTTCTTGGCGAGTATGGTCACATTGTAGCCAATGAGCCCGGCTACAGCCCGATGGATCAATTCCAAGCGTTGCAGCTCAAATCACAGTTTTCTTCCGCTTCAACACGCGCCTTACTTCTCTCGACTTATCTCAAGTGGGCAAACGTGTTCCCCGAGATCAAAGAGCATGTCGTCAATGTTTTCGAGCGATATCAGCATGTCTTAGACTCGGAGCTCCAGCAACGTGCATGCGAATATCTGATCATTGCTAAGCGGCCTGATGAAGACGAACTCCTTCCCCGAATATGCGAGGAAATGCCTCCGTTCCCTGAGCGGGAGTCTACTCTTCTAAGCCGATTGAATGCCAAGCACCTTGACACGGGGGACAAGCGTACATGGGTCATTGGCGGGAAGGAGGCTAATCAGGATCGCGAGGTCTCAGCGAAGAAGTTTGGTACCATCCGCCGGCCACGGGGCACGGCAGGGTCAACCAAGGACACTACATCAGCACCGGGGTCGACCCCTGATGTCCCCACCCAATCATCAACTGGAGAAACGGATTTATTGGGTGATTTGGCAGGGCTTACCATTAGTCCTACACCCGCGTCAAATAATGTCATTTCGAATCCCTCAGTTCCATCTGGTGCTGGCAACTTCGACTTCAACGTTGCAATTGACCGTTGGTTCGAGAGACTCACGTATTCTAGTGATGGAGTCCTCTTTGAGGATGTGCAGATTCAGATCGGAGTTAAGTCAGAGTTTCATGGTCATCTTGGTCGTATTGCACTATATTTCGGGAACAAGATGAGCCAGCCGCTTACCTCCTTTACTGCCACCGTCGATGGAGTCAATCCGGAAACTTTGTCGGTTTCCTTCACCAAGATCCCCCAAACCGTGATACAACCTACTTCGCAATCGCAGCAACTTCTACAAGTTGAATGCAAAAATGTCTTCACGGCGCCTCCTGTGCTCCAGGTGTCTTTCATGGCAGGCTCTCTACAAACTCATCGCATCCGCTTGCCTATCGTCCTCTCGAAATTCTTTGAACCAGTAAAACTCTCTCCGGAAGATTTCTTCGAACGATGGAAGATTATCGGTGGTCCTCCGAGGGAGGCCCAGAAGATTTACCCGATCCACTTGGATGCCTCCGGAAATGTTGATTACCCGAGAAACCAAAGAGTGGTGGCAGGTTCGAGATTCCAACTTCTGCAAGACGTTGACCCGAATCCGATTAACATCGTGGCATCTGGGGTTTTACACACCTCTGGCGGAGGTAAGGTGGGGTGTCTTATTCGTGTTGAGCCAAACAAGGAAGCTGAGGTAGGCTCCTGAACATGCCTGGCAGTAGCATTGCATTGACCATTTTTGGCTTACAGCTTTGTCGTCTCACCGTGCGCAGCACCTCCGAAGTAGTTTCAGGGGAAATCCTGGCACTACTGGCGAAGCCGATGAACACAGATACCGCAATGTCATGAAAGTTTATTATATAGTGCATAACTATTTGTTGTACTTAAGCGCATAAACTTGAGGTGACAATTTTAACACATCAATTATTCGTTTGGCGAGATGGTGGCCTCCCGAAGCCCCCTTGATCCTTCCTCGCCATAAACTACTGGCTCTCATGAGGGATGTTGGGTAGATTGTGAAATGATGGCAAGGCCGAACGAATCGGGAATTGAGCGACACAACCAGGGCCGTGGTGACATGTTTGCCCCAAATCCTGCAATTATCTCCGGCTATATCGAGGGCGATGATCTGGGGACTCTCGGAGAGAAGGGGGGAATGGCTGTGAAGAAACGGGTGACCTTGTAAATGGGTCATCGTCATCGCGGATCCTCGGGGCGAACACCATACCAGTGGCGCTTGTATGTGATGTACCAGCACCAGTGAATGCCGGCGCGATGGACAAATTAGCAAGCCGAGAAACCGATGAATCAGCATCGTCGCTTTCCTGAGGATTGAGCATCATGACAGCTGTCAATGTATCGGTTTGAATAGCGAAGCAAACCGATGCACATTTGAGGAAGCCGTCCGAGGGTGCTGCTGCCGCTGCTGTTCTAGCACGTGCGAGCACACCTGTTGGTGCTTTTGAGGTCAAGTCTCGGACACCTCTAGGCCATCGAGCCAACGAGACGATGGTGCTTGAGAGAGAGGCGAGGTGACGTGGGTAGTCGATCATGGACGGGTGTGACGGAATGGACTCTCGATGAAGAACAGGGAGTTTCTTGAGTTTAGAATCGAGTGCCTGCTGATTCATACCTGGGAGATTTCCCCAGGGGACTGTTGAAGTAGGGAGCCCACCAGACGGCATCGAAGACACGACCTCGAGATACTCCCGCATCGCGCCTGTATTTTCGATCATAAATTTTCGTGTCGCTTCGTCCGAATTAACCATCTTCTGTATAAGCTGAGTAAAACGAACGACACCAATGTTGAGGAACAACGCTTACGGATGGGTCCTTGAAGTTAGCCGTGGCCTGAATTACGCGACTCACATCTTTAAGCTTCTTCTCGATACGGGGAGTCAACGAGCCTGAACAATCTCAGTCAATAGGTGCGAAGCGTTTTTATTTGAATTCAGTAATTAGAACCTTACCTGGGATCAAGCCAAACATTCCTGGACTCAGGATCACAGGGCTAAAAAAACGCAGAAAACAGAGGGATGTGATGCTTTGCAGCGGAATGTTTTCATGCCCGGATTGTGCGCTATAGGGAAACCGAGCATTTACTTGCGCCCGAATGCGAGAAAAAAGAATGCGAAGATCGCTGCGAAGGGAAAAAAGTGTTAGGTGGCAGGTAACCCTCTTGTCACTTCACTGGAAAGCTCACTCCGGACATTCGTGTCGATTCTGATAAATAGAACCCCATATATCCTGCAGTAGCTGAGGAAAATCGTCTACAGATTCGTCAGAGGGCCGTGGCTCTGATAGAAACCGGCGAAGCGGGGCACGAAGAGATAGTTTTAGGAACGAGTCTCCGAGTTTGAACATGGCCTGTTGCAAGGCAGCAGCGCAAGGACTACCGCTCCTAAAAAGGATCTCTTTCGCCATCATTTGACAAACCACATTGGCAGGGCACAAATTGTGAGAGAAGTCACACTCACGAGGTCCTGCCTCTACGAGCTCCTCCTGTACTGCTTGACACAGGTCCTCAATCAACGAGCCTCCCGCAAGCGAGAGGTCCACAAACTTGGAGGCTGCATCCATTCTAACTTGTGTTTCAGGTCGAATAAGAGTTTCCGTTCGTTCTACTATATCTGGAATAAGAGAGAAGGAATTGTTAGTGCGGAGGAATTGAATCAGGTTCTGGTAGCGATCGAGCGGGACAATAACGTCTCTGGAAAAATAAAAACGCTTATGAGGACGGCGGAGGATAGGATAAATTAAGAACCACTTACTCCTGGCATTTGATGTTAAGCATCAGATCACCTACGTGGTTAGAACCGGGGGGTCCCGACTGTGTAGTTGACATAACGGGGTAGTAGCCATCACACCATTCATTACGGCGAATAGTTTGTAGGGAGATGGTAACACTTCCAATGGGTGTCGGCTGGGCTCCCGAAGACCCTTGGCTGCTTGGGGAGTCTGGCGAAAAGGACGCAGAGGAAGATGCCGGAGAAAGGAGATGTTGACTGAACGATGGGGATGCCATGAGATTAGGACTTGAAAAAGGCATCTTCTTATTCCCACTTCCGAACGACATGGGATTGCTCTGCCTTTGTTTAGCGGCGCGGTAAACGTTAATTCTCAGGGTTCCATGATCGATAGAATCCCCATCGTTAGAGCTCAACTCCGAAAACGGAGGAAGGTCTGAGAGATGGAATTTTTCGTTCCAGACGTGCCATGCCCAAGGCGTTTCCCCGTGAATAGATTTTTCCATTGTCCTTGAGCTACGCCTGGTTGATGACCTCGCACAAACATCGCCACCGAGTTCAACTTCGCAAAAGACGTCCGCTCCTGAAGAAGTGTCTATTTCACCCTGCTCTCGTAGGCTTGGGGGTTGGAATGGATCGTGACTCCGCTTCTGGTTACCAACGTTGAGGTGGGGTAAAGGGCTGGGATGTGCCCCACCGCCAAATCCGACTGTTCCATAAACTGTAAGATCGGATGGGTTCGCCTTGCGTGCAGCGGATAACGTCTGAACCAGACCAGTCCCTATATTTCTTCCATGCTGGATTTCGATCTCGACGCTACGAGTCACTCTATATGTCCCTCCCTGAGGAGACGGAGCAGCGCCAGCACCGTACACTTCAGGGATTGCGAATGCACGCAAAAGTGCGAACCAATAACGAAAAGATTCGGGCGAAGGGAAGCGAATGAATACATGCTCCGCGTTGTTCTTTAAAGAGCTGAGAAGATAATGATACAAAAAGGTCTTGAATAACCGATTATTCTAATGGGAAATGAGGAGATTGCTCACTTGTTGTAAATTCCGATGCAATTAGGATGATCGAACAAGGATGGGTCCACGACCCTTATATCAGTGCTATTACAATGATTGATGTACAGTACTATTTCATCTGAAGCCTTTTGGAACGCGGTTTTTTTATGTCAATTCGCAATAAATTAGTAGAGAATGTAACATACATCTTCATAATGTAGGGCTAGCATAGCAGTCGAATGAGAATAAGGATGGAGAGTTTCAGTGAGTTTGAGCTTCGAACGTCGCCATTGCGCAGTGGGAACAGGTTGAGATGCCAACGCAGTTCCTAACGCTTTGATATTCCTCCAACTCGCCCTCTCTGTTAAAATAGGGTTGATGAGTCATTCCCCAAGTCCGTTAGGAGCTGCGCCACAGTGAGCCTGCGCGGGGACTTTACCTCGAAGAGCAGGTCTTTTCTCCTCCTGGCCGTCATGGGGGTGTCTTGCACTGCTCCTGTCCTTCTTCCTCGAGGCGCGATAACGCGAGTTCTTAGACGATCGTAAAACCAAAACGCCTTCCAGCACCCAGGGAGTCTGAGAGGCAGCAGACCCAGCGATCGATGCTCTGGACGAGGATAGATGAGAGCTCATGATGAGAGACTGTTAGAATGACGAAGATTATCTGGTTTTCCTTCCGGGCCCGGGTTCGAAGAGAGAGAGAGAGAGGGTGCTAGCTGTACTTAGGACATAAAGAGAGGTCGTGATAAGAGTGTGGCGGCAACTTGACCATGAGTACTCAATGGCAGATCGTCGGAAGCAAGAGTTTAAATTGAAATAATAATTCAAATTGTAGCAAAAGTATTAAAATCACGTGAGTCTCATTCATCCTCATTGATTTGAGGGTGGACGCTTTGCCTTTGGCACACGTACACCATCGCATTAAAGCCACCCGCCCTGCGAGTACAAGGGAGAATGAAAATTTCTACGATCCTTACCCATGCAAAACCGATCGATTTGCAGTGAGAATGCACGCCGGGTCAAAAGAGGGATTGGAGAGCTTACCTTGAGTTCATCACCGTTGCGGATCCGTACGATTGACTAGCGGAAGGCATAAGTTCTTTCCTCATTACTATAAGTATTCCGATGCCCCATGTTCATCACCCCAGCCATCAAGAAAGTCTACCTCTCATATAACCGAGCCAAAAAAAAAAAGAAGAAAAGGAAAAGAGAAAGAAAAGGATATGCATACACAAGGCGAAGTGTATGCAGTCCTTGTCATTCAACACGCGTGCAATGTTCCTCCCTTCATCCAATTTGCCTAGGATTTTCTGGACTCTCTTGGAGAAACAGTGCCTCCGATGCCCCCCAAGTCCCTTTTCAGCAGTTCTCCTCATGCAGAAGCTCTTCGCGACCAAGACATCATCAACAGCCTTTTATTGGAACCTCTTTGCCGCCACCCGACAGCACCGGCTTGCCATTGTGTATCCTGTGTGGCGGGATTGTGATATTTCCTGCATGGCTTTCGGATCAACGTTGTCCGCTCAGGCGCCATCAAATTTCAAATGAAGCTGGAAGGGAAGACGGAAGTTGTACAATTGACAACACTGCCAACAACAACACACCCTATGAACATCAAGAGTCGTTGTGTATATAGGGGAACTGCAGATCGTGTCTTTGAGGAAGACCCCGCAGCCAAATGCGAACAATAGACGATTCCAAAGTATGACAGGGATCAAAACAAGTGACCAAATACAAGGACACGAACGGGGGGGGGGGGGGGTGAAGGAAAAAGGAATTTCCTTGACTGCAATAGGTGCATCGTTGGCTGACGGGCTGGGTTTGGTGATAAGACGGGCTTCAAAACCATCATTGAAATCCGATAGGGACTTGCGTGACTAGAGGAAGCGCGAATGAATCCCATATCAACAACAACACATCGCATCCACACTAGACATCTAACCAAAAGAAAATGAAAAAGAAACTCACTTTGCTGTTGTCCACTCCCATCGGTCGCAACCACTACTTGGTGTCCAGGCAGCGGATACACCCCTTGGCTATTGGGTCCTGTCTGAACGACGTTACCCGCTGGATAGGCACCACCACCACCACCCAAACGCCCCGGGCCTCGAATACCGGCCGGATATACGGCTCTTTCTTCGTCGGGAAAGTAAACGTCGTCGATGTTTCCTTCCCATATGTACGGAATTCGAGTCTCGACGAAGCCAACGATGAAGTACACAAGTACCCAGTAAGCAGACACTAGACAGTATATGAAGTGTTTGTTAGCTCAGAGGTGGAAACATAGGTCTATCGTCGAGCTTTTGGGTAAGAAGGCGGAATAACTCACTGACGGCGAAAAGCGCCCAGGAAAACGCGTTAATGACTTTGATTTGCTGACAGAATCCCTTGTTTGAGTCTGATCGACCCATAATTAACAACTTCTATACGGGGGGCTGGGGTAGTACATATCGGCAGACTTACAGTCTTTCCCAGATGCGGATATAGTTCCCGTCAGAAGATAGCATTGAGTATCTCCGATGTAATCTCTGGCAGACAAGGTACACAACGTAAGACTTAAGAGCTTGCGGTCCAACAAGACGAAGGGGAATTACCCAGTGTACGCGCCAAGACCTAGGAGAAAATTCAAAGGGGGGTGAATAACCGTCGCGTCACTCATTCCTCCAGGGAGAGCCTACCAAGCCACAGCCAGCTCAAAAGAAGGATCGCAGACAATTCGAACTGGGGCTGAGGACCGCCATTACTGAAATGACAAAATTGAGATATGAATATCTCAGCGCATGAGCATTCGGAATTGGTATGTATCTCCAAGTCGCATAATAGACTGACAGCAAGAAAAGGATGAATATGGTGAGTGCCGACGTAACAATGGAGAGTATCAGAAGGCCCTCTAGTGTGTTTTTCAGACGAGCTTGGGTTAGGATCGCCCGGTACTTGGTCGTCGATCAAACTTACGATGTTGTGGCAAGAAGTGCGATGCAAGTGTAGACGATATCACTAGTATGACGACCGAACAGCAGAAAAAGAATCCTGTATAGAGCAACATGGTAATATCCCCCGTAAGCCATCATCGCAAGGCCCCTTCTACATCTCCGATAGCTCGAGCACATACCATGAATCCAGTAACGGAATGATACAAACAAGTTTGACATGACCGCGCGGTTCAAATGGTCTGAAATCTCGACGGTGTTCGGTCAAACCACCAGGAGGAGAAGGACGTGGTCAAGTCGCCAGCAGGCAAGGTGATGATGGAAATCACAAGGGGCAGAGCATGCAAGGCAGTTCATAGCAGGAAGACTAATTGGGCATGTACTACGAGGCGTTAAAATTACTCAGTTGTGATATCATCTAGCTCTATAGTATAGAGCTTTCTATGGAGAAAGCGTTGGAGAGTTTGGCGTTTCTTGCAATTCCAATCGCTTCCTCATTTCGGAGTCAATCACAACGTGGAGCAAATCCACATGCCATCGAAGCCACTAGTTCTTGCCAAATGCATTGCAGCCGCTAGCTCGGCCCGGATATTGCCGCACTCGTCTTCAGGGTTTGCGATTCCCGACACGAGCTCAACACGCTCCCAACGCTATTACGGTTGTGAAATCAGATCCAGGCACAGTTGAAGATAAGTGGAACGAGAATATACCGACTTTGCCGATGGGGTTTTTGGGGAATCACGTCTGTGCATCGTCATCGAAGGCAAGAGTCGTTCCAGGCATTGGATATTGCAGGGCCAAGGCTCTTGGCATTCCACCTCAATCAAAAGAACGAACTTTTGGAAATACTCATCCAAAAAGGACCTAAGCTGAAGCAGCCTCTATACAACAAATCCATGATGGTCAGTTTCTTTTCTCTATCCTAAAGTGTACTGAATTTTTTTAGGGTTCCGGATTCCATATGTATATATCGGTCACACCCACCGTTCTCGTACGTTCCAGTGTCGATCTCGGTTCGAACCTCTCTCCAATCGGCATGTTGAGTGCAATGGACAACATTGTATCATTCCTTCCACGTCTCCAGCTGCAACTGTACTTCTATCACTTTTTTGTTCTCTCGGACTTCTCCCTTCGGACTCGACTCCCATTGGTCCTGGAACGTGTACAGGCATCGCTACTATATCAAGTCAACTCATTGATGAATACTCCTCTTGCATCCCCGGCCCGCAATCGCAGTGGTGTGCACACACGCAAGGGAGCACTACATTGACACCAGCCAGGAAATCGGTTGGGATAAGGTCCAAGGCATGAGCATGTCACGGACCCAACAAATTCCAGTTTTACTCCAACACCGCACGAGTTCCGACCTCTATCTCCATCTTTCAAATCACCCCCTAAATTTCCTTCCAAGTGCCAATAATTGCACGAGAATCCAAAGTCGAATTGGCGGAATCCCTGGGTTACGGAACGCTGTTCGACGCAGAGGCAGGATTCGGTTTATTCGAGGTAGGATCGTCAGGGCTACGCACATGCTCTTAGCGAGACGGTAGGAAAGCAGGTTCTCTTGGGTTCGGGGGTATGTTATATGGAGGATGAAATGCCGCACCATTTGCATTCAGCGTGTGCATAATCATACTTTATCGACCATGACATTACTGGCTGCCACCAGGTACGATCCAAATTAAAGAATAGCCTGCACAGTGGTCTTAATGATGTGTAGTTTTTTTTTTTTTTGGGAAAATCCAAACCGGCATGGGCGTGTGCTCATATTTAATTTCGACGTGCATGCTGGCCACATATATTGGGGAGCCCGTGAAAGAATTTGTAACGTCATTGTTCGGTTTGAGTCCTAGCACATCGTGCAGGGCAGTAACACTTAATCTTAATTCAACTGAAACGAATAATCTGATTGGAAGGCAGACAGTCGGTAGGGCTGAGACATTAGCTGTGTCTGATGTCTCTATCTGTGCAAGGCTCGATACATAGAACGTCTATCTTCAAGCAATATGACCGCGAGAGTATGGTTGCCCCTCGATCCCCAATATCATTCGAACTCCGTATCAGAAATACCCCTGGAGCGTTTTCAATGTTGCGACGTGTTTACAATCGCCATGCTCTCACCTCCTCTGGTCAAGATTTCGGAACAGCTTGGGTAACTTTCTGTTTTCCAGACGTAGCTTCTCGGCCACAAAGCTTCGCGGGTCAGCTTTTAATTTTCTGGACATCAGGCGGGTGGTCAAGAGGCTGTCATTTACTTCAATCGACATTAAGTCCTACACACAATGCGATGAGCCAGTATGACTCTTGATCCGCTCCATCGCGAAATGAAGACATTAACCATGTTATATATGGTTTGCGGAACTAGGCGACTCAAGCCGATATCGGGGACATTCGATCTTCGATCAGTGTGGGCTCTTGAGGCTTCCACGGAAGACGGAGTTGCGGGAAGATAACGAGCCCAAGAATGACCTTGTGTTCAATGAGCGCCTCGTTCGAGACGCTCTCATCGAAACAAGTGCAAACGGTTGAGGCTTCGTTAACTTTGTATAAGAGTGACTGGCCACACGGCGCACTGTGAGCTCATTAGGCGACCTACCAGCGGGCTTTCAGCCATCTCTGTCGGTGCAGTGATCTTGATCGTCCTGGCAAGATAAGACGCAATTAGGATTGCAAGACGGCGGCAGGCGGCAATTCCCGGTACACCTGTGGCCGTGTCACAGCTTGTGGAACCAATCCCACCGTCATGGTCAGTAGCTCCAGCTGTCACCCTATTACATCCTGAGACTCAACCCCTAGGCCAACGGTTATGTTAAAGGCTATGCGATCGATTGGGACAAGATCAAATCATTCTTAGACGTCACAGACGACGCGGACAGGCGAATCGACGCAGCCATGATTACAATCATGGAATACGTCGACAGATCTACCCATTGGATTTGTACGGCACGCCCGGTCAGCACCACCCCTGCTCGCGGCTTCGCAGTGATCTCGTTTGGTCCTGACTCGTTCGGCGGGGACTTGGAGGCATTAAGAAAGAAAGACATACCTACACCCAAATATCTGGAGAAGATCGCAGAATATTTCTTGTCCGGTCCAGATGTGTTCGAGTTTATGAATTGGTGATAAGTGCCAGCTTTACTCTCAATCCCATACGAGAGAATGGCCTACTTTTTGTTAGCAGTAGTTCCAGTCAATTTGAAGTGATCAGGGCACCTGAAACGTGCTCGCAGTCGCCTATGCCAAGTCCATTCAAATCCTTTTCAGTGAAAGTGAAGGAGCACCTTTCGGGTCTCAGATTACTCATTTTGGTCACAATTCGCATTAGTTCTATATAGCAACGTTGCCACAAGGCAGCCTGTACCTGCCAACGGAGTCCGCTAACACAGACAAGTGCCAAGGTCACCGAGACATTGACATAAGCCGTAGCCCCATTCACACCTGCCAACACGATTTAGAGGAAAGCTTAAGGTTCAATACGTTCCCGTTGCCGCCGGCACCAAGAGTCACAGGCAGGACACTTTATGCTTGTGTATTCTGAAAGCGCGCGTATGTCAATGTCATGACAACCATGTACTGCGGAAACCATAATCAGCTTGCAATTTTCTCTTTGCACTCAATTGGACCTTGGCATTCTCCATTTCTTGGGCCCCAAACTTGGATTCCCACTTGCTTTCTTCATCTCGACGAATTTTCTCCATTTCATTTTGTGAAGAGATAATGTTTGGGGGTCTTCCGATAGTCACTTACCCCCGGAACCCAGTCAGTTTGTTGTTTGATAAGAAGTGCCACATTGATGCAGCGATTAGAATGTTGACAACCACTTCGATGAACAGCCAGCTAAGAATCAGTGGGCGAGTTGGCGTGACCGCCTGCGCAATTCGATGGAAGAGGCTTGTATAATAACGATGTCCAAGTGACGGTTTTGTACTGCTTGTCGTGGTACATACGATTTGAGACGGGCCGCTGTAGAAAATTGTTCTGTTGATGAGTGCTTTTTCATCTGCACCCTCCACACACTGCCAATCGGAGCGAAACTCCGGGACCTCAAAGCTGTCGGAAATTCTAGTGTGGATCGCATATAAAGAGCAGCCTCTGACCAAGGATCAACGTTCAAGGAATGGAAAGACA
>NW_024067367.1:0-43543 GCF_015039405.1 Cantharellus anzutake | reverse complement strand
TACCTCCAGTGAGTGTAAGTAACCCACCGCATGGCCAATGTCAGATGGCGAAAGAACCCAAGTGGGCTTGCGGCACTAACAAGCCGACCTTCGACGAATTGATCACCTTAGCCGAAAAAGGGGCTACATAACCATAGCTGGCACATGTCGTCATCGTATCACTATCTTCATGCGGAGTTGTCCGAGTTATTGTCATGTGCACTTGCTGGCTAAGGAGATACTATACCACACAACCACTAAACCGTTCAGATCTCGCACTCAAACACAACCAATAGCCCAATCAATGGGGACGTTCATCTCGCAATGTAATATACTAAGTGAAGCGGATCCTCGTTCTCTGCTTCTGTGCATCGAGAAGGAAGCAAGCTTAGCTAGCTAGCCAATCCAAACCAGCGACTGGGAAGACCGCAGTACAATAACTGAATAAGCCCAGAGAATGTAAAGCTATGAGTATCACCGCTCCACTGAGGGGTTCACTTCGACCAGTATGGTCCCAAAGAATCTAGATGGAAGTAAATTCTTGTCCCTATTCCCATTCAGAACTGATTGGGGATAATTCAAATGTTAAGGCACGCTTCCAGCCAATACGCAAATCTGAGTGACCTCACTCTCGGTCATCGTTGGGTAGCTGCAATAGTTGCAACAGCTAGCCTCGTGGAACAAATGGGCTTCGGACAGGACGTTCTTAAGATAAGATATTTTCGTCTTTTGGAGCTCATGAGTCGACGCAATGCGGTGAGGAAATATCCTTTAGGGGTACTGAAATGTTTTATCCAGTATCATAGTAATATGATGCAGATTCGAAAGATGGGTATCGGAGCGTCCGTGGGAGATCAAGCCGCAGAGAGCGATCAACGGCAGTCACACGGCGCCTGCCATCGCATCACGACGGGATACGGTACGAAAGGGGCAGCAGCGGAGCTGTTGTGTCTGTATGCACGCAGCAATGGCGCCGCGGAGTTTACCTATGAAAAACGCATACTAAGTGATATGCACTAGAGTATCACCTGGAGATCAGGCTCAGAACCCTGGGGTGATAGTTTCCGGCTGATACTTAGCACAACAGAGGGATCCATAGCTCTTCAAGAGGCGCCTGGGAGTAGGGACATTGGTAGCCACCGTAAAATTGCAAAAATCAAGTTTTAGTAACGACGGCTTCGGATCGTACACTCACGAAATGGCACAACTCACTCCTCAAGTGGGTTTGGAGCATCGGAGCATGTTCGCCTGGTGAGCCAATTCATGATGCCTAGAGACTTGGAGTTTGTGGCCCGGTCGGTTATTGCCGTTTCAGATCGGATCAAAAAGTGAACTTGATCACTCATCCGGAAAATATGATTTTGGACCAGTGCTGCTCTTCAGTCTTCTGAACCATCATCGATATTAATGAGAGTTGATTGTACGCGCGGTATCGGGACGCCAGCAAAGAGCTGAATGGAGCGCGGATCAGTGCTACTTGATCAGCACTGGCGTCTGTAACTGTGAGCTAGGCATTAGTGCACAAGTCGAGTAAGAGGGCAGGTGTGTGCTGACCGCTGAGCGGGTGCATTGGCGGGTTGCCGCTTGTGCCGGAGTGCGAGGTTGTTCAGCACATATGAGTTCTGCAAGTTGTACTACTTAAAGCATTGAGCTGCGAGCCCGTGAGCCCAAGGGGTTTATTATAGTAGGTTATGTGCGCTGCTGGGCCTGGCCCAGAATTGGATTGATCGGGTATGATCCTTCATTATGATCTGGGGTTGGAAGTGAGACATGGTTTGGGAAGATTGGAGTTTAGAGAGGTACGCTAAACTTGGATTTAGCACGGCAATGTGGTGCCTGACTCGAGAGCGATTGCACCGGAGGGAAGGGGCGGGTAATCCGAGGGCGTGGATAGCTAGTCCTCGCCTGATGATGGAAGCGTGCCGGGGAGAAGACGAGTGTGCAGCGTCGAGGGCTCCGAGCCCCAAAACAGTGAGAGGGTTCGGGCTTGCACCGATCCAGATCTGCAATATCCACACCGTAAGATGGAACAACTTCGTATCTTATAATCATCTCAGACGTCGTAGTTCAAGAGTTTCTGATCAGGGATATCAATTAAAATTATATGGAATAATGCCATGGTATGAGGACATCACGATGGAGGCGGCGCTTCTAAAATTAATGAGTGCCAAAAAGAGAGCTGAGGCGCGAACTGATTATGTAAGTGCATGATCCATGATGGATCAGAAGCATCCAAACGGACTTACGGTTCTACAGATATGCTCCAGCAGAAACATACTCACTTACACCGTTTGAGGCTGTTAGGAGGAGGCCTCGGGCTTGTATGTGATCGGGAGTGAAGGACAAGCGAAAATGGCAAATTATCGTACAAGTTACTCAAAACTAATTGCTATTGGATAAGGAAAAATGTACATTCCCCCTGATCAAATCAAGTTCCTTCAAAAGCAAAGATCGTCTTCCTTCCCGTTCCCCTTTCCTCCCTCTCCGCTAGCCACAGCGAGCTTTTACTCGGCATTTTGCATTTACCTCCCTCGTGCAGCAGGCGGTGGTGTAGTCAGCACAAGCGCTTGTACTTTAGCGTGACTTGACCTCCTTTCATACTATTATTACTTTCGACGGGAGCACCCGTGCTGCAAACAGTAAAGACGTCCGGCAGATCTGAGGCCAGCAATCCATAATGATGGACGTCTCCAACCAACCGCAACCAAGCAGAACGAGCACCACGACCTTGCTGTTGGGTAACCTACCTGCTTTCATCACCCGAAGAAATAGAAGCACTTCCGTCCCACCTCCCCTCAACCTCGAGTCCACCACTCCTTCAAACACCACCAACAACAACAGCAACAACAACAACACCAACAGCAGCGACAGCAACGCTCAACAGTCACCTCCCGGCAGCAATACTCAACCATTCCCCGTTTTATTATCTCCGGGCTTGCCATTCACGACTGCTGCACGCCCTCTCATACGTCGTCTCGGTTCGTCGGGTTCATCCACAACCTCTTCCCCGAGCCTCCACAACAGTGCCACCTTCCCATCATCCGCTTTAACTACCATCACCGCTAACGGCAGCAACAACAACAACAACAACAACAATTCTGGTCAACCCTCACCAAGCAGATCATCAGGATTTTCAAATATGCTTCGTCGTTCGACAAGAAGGGATTCCAATCCTGCTCTTTCCCCTTCTACTAACAATAACGGCAACAGCAACCAGCAACACTCCCCTTCCTCACTAGCTGATGTACAAGGCCATCAAGCACACGAAGCATCTACCGTCCCACACGTCCTCGTCACTACTACCTCCACTTCCGACTCACTTCCCACCACCACCAACAACAATGCAACCCCTAGCACCATCAACAATAACACCAACATCAACCCCGACACGACACGACCACCTGGAGCCCTTCATCGAATCCGACTAGTCCCCCACCTCGAATCAACACGTTCACTCCCTTTCGAGCCCATCATTCGCGATGCAATTGAAAATGGGCCTGTCATTCGTGTGGGTCGATTCACTGATCGTCAAACGAATGGGAACAATAGTGCTCCGAACGCGCCTAATGCATTGAAGATAGCCTTTCGAAGTAAGGTTGTTAGTAGGGGACATGCGGAGATTTGGGTTGAAGAAGGGGGAAAGGTGAGTTACTCGTGCAATTTGTTGTCGATGCTGTTGTCGCGTTGCCCGTGTCTGCGTGAGCTCTACCGGTGGCGTTGTCCGTTCTGTTTGAGACGACCGCAGCAGCGGCATTCTTTCCCTTTTTTGTTGCCATGACCGCATGTTGATGCAAATATTCCAACCCTCCCAGTTCTTCATTCGTGATACCAAGTCCTCCTCCGGAACGTTCCTAAATCATATCAGACTCGCAAACGCCAACGTCGAAAGTCGGCCCTTCCCTTTGAAGGATGGTGATATCATTCAACTTGGGATCGATTATCAAGGCGGTCAGCAAGAGATATATAGATGTGTGAAAATTAAAGTCGAGATTGGAAGGGAATGGCAGAGCGCTGCGAACGCTTTCAAGTGAGTTTGATCATATTCCATTCCTCGTTGTCTTTGAGCGGTGAGATGAATTCTATTTTTTCTTCAACCGCTTTCATGGGAACAGTACAAATGCCCTTCGGAGACTCAACAATCTAGGCGTGCACTCAGTCCTCCCTTCATCAACGCTCGCACCTCCGTCGAACTTAACCTCGATCCCTTCCAAACCCATCAGCACCATACCCTCAGACCTGTCTGACTCCAACGGTAATTCAACAGACTGTTGTATTTGTCTCTTCCCTATAACGGTCTGTCAAGCACTCTTTGTCGCGCCTTGTTCACATGCATTTCATTACAAATGCTTGCGACCCATGTTAGTAGCTCATCATCCTGGATTCTCGTGTCCCCTTTGCAGAAGCTTTGCGGATTTGGAGAGCGATGTCGAGGTTGATTATACGGGTTATGATAGGACAGGTATGATGGGTAGCCCGGGGATAGGGGTGAGTGTGGGTGTGGGTGTGACTGAGCCCCCGAGTGTCATTGTGACGAGTAGTGATGGCGGTGAGATGGTTTTGGAGGTGTTAAGTGGTGTTAGAGGAGGGCATGGCGGTGTTCCACAACCTATTCCTGAGGAAGACGAGGCTGCTGCCGCTATTGTGGCTGTCGTTCCCGATGAGGAGAGTCATGGTGATGATGATGATCGCCATCAGCAATCTGCGGCGGACCCGAACACGACGATGCTTGGAATGGATGGGAGTGGAGGGAATGAGGATGAAGTAGAGGAGATGGTTACAAGTGAGAACGAGGGTGGTGTTGTTCTCGACGATGAGGTCGTTGGGAGCAGGGCTAACTCCGAGGGTCTTACGAGTGAACATGTTGATGGGGAGGAGGCCGATGAAGAGGCTGAGGTTGAAGGGCATGTGAATTCGAGGTGTGTCGACCCCCCGTTTTTCGTGCGTTTTGGTTTATACTGATGGTCATCCCCTGATTGTGAGTGTAGATCTGCGTCTGTGGCAAGTGATGCAGTCGGTCCGGATCACCATCTTCGTCCGTCTTCCCCTCCACGACTGGTAGAAGAGGCGGAAGCAGAGCAAGATGAACGAGATGTTGCACGTTTAGAAGTCCCACATCCACGTCTAGAAACATCTCCGAGGTCCTCGGCGTATGATGACGCACGGTCAAGTTCATTTTCTGATGCCGATGTTGATAGGGAACCAGCCGAACGAGATGGGGAAGAATATGAAGACGAGGAGGAGCCGCTCATTGTGAGCCGATTTGACATTGAAGATGGCGATATTGTTGAGGATGAGAGTGATTGCGAACGGGATGATGGGGGAAGGAATCTGAGATGGAGGTTGATGAAGAGGATGGGGTTCCTGTTAATGTCGGACGAAGGATGAGGACGAGGTCTATGGGTGTAGGTGTCAGTGTAGCTGGAACTTCTGTGCCTAGAGTTCTTGCGGTAGGGGGAGGGGACGTCGAGACGAGTAGGACTGTTGGGAAAAGGAAGCGGAGGAGTCAGGCTTCTTGAGTTATCGTTACCTTGTGCCGGTGCGTGCGCGCGCCCATAGTACATGTTTGGTCTCCACCCCCCTCCATCTCTTCACCGACCAGAATTGGAACTTAATCCTGACACGACTGTCGAAAATCTCTCGTTTTTTTTATATCCTTTTCCAGTTCTCTCCCGGGACTGGCAATTTTCATTCTCAATTCACTGTCCCCTTTCCACACCTTATTGATCAACCCTCATTCAGCTTTCCTTCACTCTTCCCAATGCAGTTAAAATTGTTTCTTGCCAGCGCGTCCCGGACTTTTATCCACTTCCACTTGAATTTCGGATTTACATTAAGTTTGAATCCTGGTATATGCCGTTTACAAGCCAATCATATCGCACACATACCTTCTCGCTCACTCAAATCATTCACTCGCGTTTTTCTGTTTCTTTTTTTCATGTTTCCCCCGCGGTCTTTTTCTTCTGGATATATATTTTGACACAGTCGACGTCAGCAAAACAAGTCGTTAATTGTGTGCATCGGCCAGTTCAATCACTCTTGGTGAACACACGCTCACATGAATTCGCCTGCAAACTAAGGTTGAGCAGGGTATTCCCGGCGCCGTGCAAGAGTTTCGGTCACCGACGCAGCAGTGCTGCAGCTGCAGCTTCATGACGAAGTCACGCGGATCAAAGTCTCAGGCCGTAAGCTCAATCTCCCAGGTTGAGCCCACCGTGGTAGGTGAGTGGTACTACGCGATGTTGGAGATACATACATATGACCTCAGCAACATGTATTTACCTCTATTTGTGTCGAACATGATCTATAGTCTTAGAGTCGACGACCGAGATCTAACACGCGAGTTAATACGATGGTCTCATGCACCAACGACGCTACCGGAGTTCGAGTCACGGGCGGTTTGCCACCACGCGTTTGCCGTGGATCCGGACACATTGCAATCCTGCTTCAATCAAGCGCCAGTCTATTTCTCCCATTTTGCATGGCCCTGCAGACCCTTTGATCTCGACCAGCTGTGGGGACCCGCCTCTGAGGTCAAGCACAAAAAAGGAGATATTGGTGCCAACAGAACTCTGGGGTCTGTCAGAACTATCCGCTATTTTTGGTGGCCACACCTGTCGATGGAGTTTGGTTCCAACTTCCAGCACAGAGGAGAGCTGTCAATCCCTCCTGGCATCGAGAGTTGACGGGAGAGTGTGGGCATGCCTCTTTCCCGACTTCAAGCGCAAGGAAAGCCCGGGACCCACGTGCATACCAAGTGATGGGACACGAACCTTTGTAACCGCTATCTGATCTCCGCTCGGAGTGCAGACTCTGACACCTGCGGGAGCATCGGAACTTGACATCTCCCTCAACCCCAAGGGTTGCCTGGCGAGACTGCAGCGGAGGATCCCTCTGCGTTTGGAAGGAGTCTGTTGAATCGTCTCGATATTCGCGATTGACAGAACTCGGCGAACATATTTTTTGGTCTCTGGAACCCACATCACTTTGGGTGGGTTGGGTTGGTGGTTGGTTCTTGGATGTTTTATGGATGCAGGGATATCATGGAATTCAGTTCTGTCATGACGCTTAGCGCGGCGCCAGGGACCCTCGCGGACAGAACGGACTCGATGAACCCGTTCTTGATTGTTCGAGGAAGAGTGAGCGCTGTGCACCATCCCTGGTTGGCTTAATTTGAGCTCTGCATTCGTAACATTGCTCCCATATTTCGGCGCCGAGTAGAGGCCGATGTTAACCCATCTGCTGAGATGACCAGAGTGTTGCGTATTATACACATATAATATTGGCCCTGGAGATAGCGGAGCGGTTGACTGTTCTGTCGATAAGCTCATGCACGTACGACATGATGTCATGCCGGGGTCTAGTTGCGGCTGAACTAGCGGCTTATGCCGTGCTTCTGGTTTTGGAGCGAGTGCCCAGTTTTTCTGAGTGAACCCAAATGCGAGCGCATCGATCATCACATCGAGCCCGCCATAAAAGCTCTAGTTAGGGCGCTCTTAACGTTATTCCTCGTAAGCGGAATAACATGCTGAGTCTATATCTGTACTACTGGTATCTAGCCTCAATTGATTGAGCATTTCTGACAAAGGATGCGGAGGATTCTGAGCGTGCCTTCGTTCAATCCGTCATCGATTTAAATCGCCGCTAGCCATAGCATGACGATCAAGGCAAAGGGCAAGAAGGGAAGTTATATCCAGTTGGCCAGATGTAAATATCAAGTTGTTTCCGATGTTCCATGGTCTTCAGATTTGGCCCATACTCTCCCGTATGCATATATATCCGTAACCATTGCTATGGGGTGGCGTATACAGGCAAAAGTGCCCCCTTTCCACCATGCGTCCGTCTCTTGCAACACAGCCGCGTGTATCCCTTCAGCTCCGCTCACCGTTCGCGATCCGTATCTTGGTCTTTTGGTCTTCTCTGTGCGCATTATGGGCTCTATCCAGATGGCGGTACGAAACTCTCCCGGAGACGGACGCTGGTGTGCGCATTTACTGGTATGAAGACCGAAATAAGCCTCCTCTATACCCTGCTCTTCTGGAGAGAGAACGACGGATGCCTCAGCATAGCGAAGCTGCCCCACCTCCGGATGGGAGATCAGGTACGCTGACAGGGGGATCATATACCGCGTTCCATTGACTTAAGGGGATTCAGCGAAGTATTTGCGGTTCTCGAACCAACTACGGGGGTAGGTGCACTTTCGCGTCGCTATGTGCTAGGATCAATTTCTCTGGCTCAATCGTCCATTCTAGCGTTGGTTTCAATAACCAGATGCAAGAAATGTATATTCAGTTTCTCCGTTACCCACAGCCAGATGTTGATCATATCGATCCAGTCTCCTGAACTCATATATAGCCTACCTATTAGGGAGGTCCTACGTATTCTCACCCTACACGTGGGACCTTAAAAACGAACCATTCGTTCCAGTTGAACATAACACTCACCTTGCTGGCGCGCGCCATGTTCGACCGTCGCGCGTCCCCCTTACTGCTTTCTTGAATGGTCCGACGGCCGGGGCTCCCTGGATAGTTGATTCCAGCCTAAGCGTAGAGCAGTTGGAGAAGACTCCTCGCGCAATATCTGCCCGGTACTGGGATGAAATTTGTCCCGACGATTCTAGATACAATATAAATACGACGGAAGTTAATGCTCGCATTGGCGTTGACTTCGACAATGACGATGGGGCCATAATAGTCGACAAATGGGTCGCATTTCTAGGGGCATCGACGATCAACGATGCATTAATATCATGCAGGACACCCGTCGCATTATAGACTTTGGGTGAGTCTTTCCGTTGCGGGAGGCTTGAAACTGAACTTGGACCATTTTCAGGATACTTAGCTCAGAGCGACTCGTATCTATTTGGCCAGGGTACTCGAAATCGCCAGTGTTGACTCAGTTCAAATGGTCTCCCATTGTCTTGGGAGCGGTTCAAAAGAACTTACCTTTGTTATTGCCGCCTTCGCGCCTAGCGCGAAAGATCTCAAAAATAAAAAATCAGTACCTCGAAATTCCTGGTCTAGTGACTCTGCACATACGTCGAGGTGATTTTGAGAGCCGTAAGCCTCTTCCGTCTCTGCTCTTTGTTATCTTCGACGATGAATGGTCTCTTTGCCTTTTCTAGATTGCGTATTTGTATCGACGACGTTTGCGAGCTTCGAGGGATGGAATCAATTACCATTCCTTCCAGATGGATTTAATTCGCCTCAATCCCCACAGGAGCGGGGGAAGTACACCATGGAAAGATGTTGGATCGAAATCCCCGATGTTGTGTCGCGACTTGAATCCTTAAGGAGGCAATATTCGGAGTTGACCCTCGATCGCGTATTCTTGTCAACCAATGCCAAGCCAGAATGGTTGGCGGAGCTCAAGCATGTCTTATCCCAGCACGGATGGCGGAATGTAGTATCGACGAGTGATATATCTCTCACTTGGCAAGAAAGCGGCGTCGAAAATGCTGTAGGTGAGTGCTTGCGGACAATTTTATGCCAACACGTTCGTGGGCGTTATGCATCTTTTGTCAGATATAGAGATAGCATCCCGCGGACAGATATTCGTTGGAAATGGCTTCTCAAGCTTCTCAAGTACTATTATCCGCCTTCGTATGGTGCGGGGTCTGAATCCGAAATACACCCGCAGGTGGTAATGTTAGCCATATTGTTGGGGGTCACCCGTGAGCTAGACCAATAAGGATTAGAGTTGTTCCAGAACACATATACATGGCTTTGCTGGACATAGGACCCGAAATGTTTGATTATCTTAGGACCGTACTCATGATGGATCGAGTATCCCCCCCGTTTTAACGTGCAGCGTCGTCTTGTTACCCACGCTCGATCGATAGTCACTGTATATGCATATGCTGTCAAGCCCACATTAACTGGATGGAACAAAGAACACCGTGGGAGGCTGCATGATCGATATTCTGTCCCTATGGCAGGGGTGGTTATGTCATAATGAAGACATCACTATATATATACTGCACTCCTGGAGAGCCTTGCGATCGCTACATTCGTCCGGCCACAACGTTGGCTACATCTCCACTGCAATGGGTTGCGGGACTTCAAAGGTGAGGCTGGATGTACATAAACAAGGATAGTTTTCTTAAGCCTAATTAGTTCCCATGCTATGATGCACAGGGTTCTCGTGCGGCCAATAGGGCCCTGCATTAACCTGCTGTCCGACTCGCAAACGCGTCCTCTCTGCCTGCATGCTGGTCCGGTGACGCTATACCCCAACCACGTATTTGTCAAGCCCTCTATCAAATTCGGATCTCCCGGCAAACAGCCGCCCCCTTCTGGTAAATGCCCAAACCATTGTTTTAGATATGAGGAAGGTGTACGAAGCTGGCGTTATCGGACCCGCAACGATTAGTTTTCCAGGGAAGGCTTTTGAATGATGATAATATAATGCGGTAAGCTCGTTTCATTGAAAATGCATGCAAGTGACTAGTTGTGAATCCTGGCACATAGGCTTTCCTTTACTTTGACCTCGTCATTGAATCTGCAAGTCACATTTGCCCTTCCAAGGCTGCTCGCAGAATAATCGGGATGTTCACTTGTCCTGCGACAACCGTACGAGGCTCCGGCCGAGTCGTCCTAGCCGATAATCGCTTGACCTGTGGCAATGGACCTGCGAGCTGTCACTGCCTCGTACGCATGTTGCGCAGATCGCTTTCCCAATGTAAGTGTAGGCCTCGACACATGGCGTTTATTTTGTGACTGCGAATCACTGGGCATTAAGCACTTTGCTTAAGAAAGTTCCCGTCGCGCCAAAACTCTCACTCAACGCCCAGGGATCGTTCAAAGGCTTGCTTCTCGAGCTTGTCTTACTGTGTACCTGGGGACATCCGGCGGCTGTGAGGGAGTTCCAGGCGAGATCCCTTTACCGTTTTGCACCAAGAACGGCCTTCTCCACAGCGTCTACCATTGCGCAACCCCCTCAGCACTGACTTACATGGCTCGAGCAGACCTCAGGTCCTATCCAACTCTGAAACTTCTACCGCGCATTTTCCGTGTAGGGCCTCGGATGAGCGTAAACAAGGCGTGCAAAAGTGCGTCGGCGCCAAAGTAATATCACATTGAGCGATAGGACCAACCTATAGTGACCATTGTCAATATCTGGTGTGTCTGTCTAGTTCTGTAGGGGATAGCCCAGCCATCATCTGAAGATGCCCCCACGCTTTTCGATACGGAAACGTTGCTGAGATTAATTCTCCACCCCATTCCTCCGTACTTGAGATATTCCCATAAACTTGCATCTGGGAAGACACTTTTCCCGAGAAGTAACTACATGTTATCGGACCAGCGTGCATATAAAGGATTGTAGCACTAAACTCTGAGGAGTTTCTTCCGCTATGGGGGGTTGGCCAATGTACACTTCTCAATGCCTTGCCGTTCAGGAAGAAGCAAAGCCAGTCATTGGGGGCCAAGACAGTGCGCATTACCGCATCATCTATGACCAAACTTCGCTTCCGTCGCACTGAAAAACCGAACCCCCTCTGCACGACACGTCAAGGCCTAGGAATCTTTGTCAACCTAACTTGTTGCTCGTTCCGGTCCTAACCCTGTCAAAAATTATGGGCATCACCAGCAGAACAGATCAATATACCTGTTCCCGCCCGGAGGTCGACTTTCAGGACACCGTCCAAGTCTTCATGCATGAATCGTTTAAATTGGCTGTGCCTCCAATAGTAACATGTGCGAGCAAATCCTGAACGTTGTGAAGATGATAACGTAACATTGACGTGAAGTGTACGAGTCGGAGTCGGAGCGCCCCGATGTTAACCACTGGAAACAGTCTCAAGTAAAAGCTCCCCAAACTCGTCATGAGTTACCCAGATGGAAGGGGAAGGGCAAAATGAATCGGCGGTCATGACCACCGTACGAAACTCCGGGGAATAAATGTTCAAGTAGCTCAAAACATGCAGACCGGGTGGAGCCGTACCCCTGTCTCGGGCACAACTATAGCTGGGAGTTCAACTAGTTGGAGTCCCCATGGCTACACGAACTCCCATATTGTGTATATGCATTTTCCTGCCTAAACTGAATCCACTCACAGTTTTTCCTCAGGAGGTGCCAGGTACGTAGTTGGGATGTGAGGTTGTTTCGAAGTTGGGAACACCCTATGGAACATCTGCTCGCCGGGACTAGTAGTAGAGGTGTCGTTGCCAATAGGTCTGTTGGTATGGTTGTGATGGCATTCGCTTGTACAGTAAAATCCAAGGCAAATAGTAGCCCAGAGCAGAGGCGCCGGGCAAAAGTGAAGAAGGCATGATGTGATGCTTCGGGATTCGGGGAGCACGTATTTTCGAGCACAAAGGCAGAAATGGGCAATGTGTGTTTGTGGACTTCGTATGCGCTGGTCGGCATATGACGGAGCATGTAATAGGTTATATTGAACACAATGGGTTATGCCAGATCTGGGCCAGGCCAGGCGCTCAACTGGTGCTGACGAACCCTGAGGACCAACAGAATGAAAATTACGAAGAGAGAGGATTAGATCTAACTTCAAAGTATTGGCGGTATCGGACGGCTCCCGGGACTTACTTGTCACAATGTGAAAGAGATCAAGATGAAACGTTGGCGCCACAGTTACATAAATTGACGTTCATAATCGAGTCTGCTGAAGCGACATCGGCCAACATGATAAACCATAAAAAGGCGGGGAATGATATCGTTAGGGACGTGATCGAGATCTGTATGCAGAGACAAAGGACTTGCAATCACTATAGAAGGTCAAGACAAATTGTGTTCGATCGTGGTTGGCAGACACTTATGTACCATCACAGTCATTTGCAATGTCGGATATGTACATGAAACAAAGGGTCCCCCAATGACGATCGTAATAACCAGGAACCGTATGCATAGGAAAGTCCCTTGGCAACCGGGCACTAGGCAGAATGTGGTCGCCAAACCCAACAGCT
This sequence comes from Cantharellus anzutake, assembly GCF_015039405.1. Classification (NCBI taxonomy): domain Eukaryota; kingdom Fungi; phylum Basidiomycota; class Agaricomycetes; order Cantharellales; family Hydnaceae; genus Cantharellus; species Cantharellus anzutake. The sequence continues at coordinate 30,645 of NW_024067367.1, read as the reverse complement.
TGGAGAATGAACACAGAGTTGCGGTAGATCTGATATACATAAAACCGTGAACGCCGGATGGACACAGAGACAAGATTACGTGAAGGCCAAGACTCCAGTTGTCAGGTCTTGGAGACGTCCAAGCAAGATCCAGGAAAAATGGAAAAGGGAAAAGATCTGCGTTACCCGATCTCTGATGAAGATATTACGATCTCTATTTCAAGTTCAGCCGCTGTGCGGAATCAATATGGTGATCAGCATGTGTAAACTCATTACAGTGACGCGAACTGGCCTCGTGCAGCCTGCTCGCCATCGCGGCCTTAAGGTGGATGATGACGGGCCTATCTGTAACGAAGTGCAGGCTCCACTGGACGCCCATGGATCCACTGCAATAGATATGTATCCAAGAATGAGCTCATGGTGAATCAACTGATTTGGAGAGGCTATGCAGTGCGGGAGGGAGCTGAGTGGCGCGAGCCAAGATGGGACGTGCAGCGGGCACTTGGTCTTCTTAGTGGATGCCCAGCTCAGAGAGAGGCACAGAATGTCTCAGGTCTGCAACAGCCTGAATGACGAAGATAGAAACTGAGTGCCCCACTGCCCATGGTATTCGTTGGCGGGTATCCCGACAGGACCTGATGATGGGAGTCGAGAGGTAGAGGAGCCGGAGCGCCTTGTTATAAAGTGGAAGGGGCAATCATTGAGGAGCCACTTCCGTATTAACTGATTGACTGGATGACTGGAGGGTTGTGAGATGTAAGATCAGCGTGGGATGGTGCGGATGAGAGAATCCGCAGTCATTACTTATTATTTGATGATATATTTCGGGCGGTGCTGATTGGATAATTGACAGGAAGGAATGTGGTCGCCTGCCGGGTCCAAAAGATCCGGAAAAAGCGATGATAGATGGATCTTGCAGCGGTTAGGCCAGTCAGTGAACTCAGGGAAGCAAGATACAGAAGTCCATTCGCGTGACGTGATTCGTCCATGGAAGCGGGTCATCGCTTTAGGGATGAAATTCGTATCAATGTTTTGCACTGGAGAGTGATCCGCTGGAATGCGCAACGCTGTCGAACGGGATACGGAGGAATTCATCTCTTATTTGGGAAAGGGGCCAGTGGAACAACACGAGGACGAGAGAGCGCTCGAAGAGGTAACGATCGCGACTAGGCTCGGTCTGTTAATTCATTACTAGTCTGTCGCGAAGACGGGAGACGCCTTTGTCCAGCACTGTCGAGCTTAAATATTGCTATAGAGGTTGCTTCAACTTGTAATGTCATGGGCTGGGTCGGGCACAAAGGCGTGGGCGCGGAGAACCGGCACGAGCCTAAAACGTCACGTGAGTGAGCATGATGTTAATAATTCAACAGCGGACAAACAGGAGCGAAGGGAGGATCGGGAAAGCAAGAGGCAATGTATCGCAGCAGCATGTTTACATATGCCGTTTTTTTTTTCCAGATTTATTTGCAAGGAGCAACTGCCGACCGCGGAAATGTTTTCTGTGTCAGAGATAGGAGACATAACTGTATTGAAGGGCTAAGCGTGGGAGGCCAACGGGTATGACAAGAGATGCTAAGAAGGATTTGGAGCTGAAGAAGAGAGGATGGATGGATCGTATGAATGGGGTGACCGAGGAGTGATGAAGACGAAGGCTCGAGCACTGGTACTGGTGGGTGAAGATGGGACGCAGCGGCTGTGATTCGTTGTTATGTGAGAAGATCAGTCAGGGTCAAATTCCTGATTTGGAGCCATATTGAATGGCCTTTTTCTGCTCAAAGTCGGTTGTGTTGTGCAGGCGGCACTGGTAAAAAGTAGTGCTCTAACTCACTCACGACCCGCCCTCTCACTTTCCCCTCTTCTCCCTTTTTCGTCCTTCACTTTGTTCATCCTCCTCATCCCTCCCATCATACCTGCCTGCTTCTCTATGGCTCCCGTGCGACGCTCAAAGCGCTCAACGGCCGAAGGTGCGACTTCCCCTCCTACCTCAATTCCCCCTCATTCTCCGCAAGCAACCAATTTACTCACACTGGCTTCCATCTAGCCATTCCACGCCCTCTGGATGATGACCCGGGCGCATTCCAGTTCCAGCCCAATCTCGACCCCTCCACGTTCTCCCCTTCTCAACTCAGATCGTCTGCTTCAGAGGGAACTGGCGCCTCGGATGACTTCTACCAACAACCCCAAACCCCTCAATCTCCGCATACGGATTCCCTCTTCGACACCGCTGCCCTTTCTGTCACACCATCTTCTGCCGCACCCCCTGGCTCCATCTTCAGCGCGACACCAACAGCCGAACAAATCGCTGCTCAAGCACCAGCTTCAGCCCGCCCAGTCGGGCGTGGGTCTTCTTTTACTTTCCTGGAGCCTTTAACTTCCATGACCCCAATTTTCCCACTTAGACGACAATCGCATATTACCCTTGGCGGACGCAGATCAAGTCGATCGCAAGCTGCCAGAAGGGTTGTCAGTCATGCTGCTAAGAAACCAGACGGACATATCCCGCGGCCTCCCAATTGCTTTTTACTGTATCGGAGTTGGGTAAGGCAGCAAAATAAGCTGTACGGAAAGGGGGACCATCAAAAGAAGAATGAACAAAGTGAGTGAACGCTTGCAACACAGCTCGTAGTGTGACCTGATTATCGCAATTTCCGTGCAAAAGATGTTAGTGTAATCGTTGGAACACTCTGGGAAGATTTGCCGGAGGAGAAGAAAGAGATCTTTCGAGCAGAAGCTCGACGACTCAAGGAGGAACATATGGTACGCCATCCTGCTCGGTTTTCATCCTTACCCAAGCCCTCTCGCCTCCGTTTGGACACGTCCAACTTTCTGACGACTTGCGCCTGACAGCAACGGTATCCGGGATACAAATATGCCCCGCGTTCACGAAAGGACAAAAATAATGCTAACGGAGGCTTCCCTAACAGCTCTGACTCCGGGACACGAACACAACCAAAACGAATAACGAAGAAGATGGCACCTGAGGAGACTGCCTCAGCTGTTCAAGAGGCCAATGAGATTATCGCCCGTGAGCGAGAACAGAGCGCGAGAGCAGCCGAAGCCGCTGCGGTGTCTGGAGACATTCTTCTGGATACCCAAACTCCTGCTGCGGGCTCCTCGTCCACTGGCTCGCGGACTTTCCAACAGCCTATCAGTTTCATACCTTATCGAAGATCTAGTTCCTGCCCCCCTGTGGGTGAGACACTCGCTTCCTTGTCAAGTGCCATTCGACGTTCAAGTCCAACACCAATTACTCGTGCCCCTGCTACGAACGGTAGGCGCCAACATACCACTTCGACCGGGTCCAACAAATCGGCATCATCCTCTCGTAAGGGTGTTATTAATGGAGGAATCGACATTCCAAGTGTGTCATTCAATGCTCCTTCATTTAATGGTTCCGTCGCCCGCAGAACACCGCTGCCAATGCACGGGACTTCGTCTCCGTATCCACCTCCCGCTACTCGCGGTCGGGGAGCAGCATCAACCCCGCTATTTGATCCTAACTACGCACTAACTCGATCATATGAACCTCTCGCCTCAACTTCAAGTTCTAGACCCTCGAGTAGTGGAAGTGGGAGAAGAGGGGGGTTGCATACCGATGACCTGGGACAAAGAGAGGCGCTTGAAGAAGCAGTCCGCTCAAGACCAATTCAGAGGGCTTCTCCGGCAGGTCTGTTTGACCCAGGCTATTCGCTTGCTACGTATTCGCTTTCTGGGAATCAGAATGTAGACGGAAATGCGGGATCACCGCCTGCTTACGCGCCATCGCCCGCGTATCAGCCTCTGCCTCCACAAGTACACGGTGTAGGCAGCCCAATTTCTATCATGCCGGATAGGGTCCCATATGCGCCACAGAGTCCGTTGGAGGGGGCGGCCCCGGCATTTCAAGCTTTGGGACTCAATTCTCCTATCCCCACTACGCTCACTGTGCAGTATCCGGACTCTGCAGGTGCGAACTCTCGGGAAGGATGGGGCCAGGATCATGCCAGTGGTTATACCCATGGCACGAGCGCGGCAACAGGTTTCGACATGCAGTACGATGGGTCTGGGTACGTTACCCATACTCATCAAGCTGCATATCATCAAGGGGGCAATGGGATGGTTGGTGGTGTGCCAGAGGTTTTGCCTGTGCTAGATTACGCGCATTTAGGTGGGGGAGATTCTTCAATGGGAGGATTGATGGGCGACGATGGGCGAGCCTTCCAATTTACAGGATCGATGCAGCTTGCGCCTCTAGAGATACCTGCTACGCACAAGGGACTTCCGCCTTATCAATTGTCCGATCCCTCGCACCATTTTTCACCTCACCTGCCCCAGTTCCATCAGCACCAACAAAGCCCTCAGCACCAGCCTGGGAATGTGACACAGCAGCACGTTGCCTCGCTTTCACCTCCATCTGCAACAGCAAATTACTCATCCAGCTCGTCCAGCTCGCCTGCACCACAGTCTTCCTGTAACGGTAACCTCCCTGTTGATGCACAGAAAGCTAACAATCTATACACTCCTGCTGTCCTTCATACTCCCTCACCTCCCGCCCAACCACAACCTTCACCGCGCTCGCCGTTCCTTGCGATCCCTCAACCCATCTCTGCCATTCCACCTCGCCTCAGCGCATCGAGTGATTTGTACTTTGACTGGAATTCGGCTTCTACCTCACCAGCGGTTGCTACTTATCCCCACCCCCCTCAGGGACAGAATGAACAACATCCTCACAGTAACGGGACTAATCTGACGTCACCGACGGCTGGTCCGACCGTAGGCCCTTACTCGTCGGGTTCATTCGACATGGGTGCATACAGCTCTGCCGGGTACCCAACACATGGTGCCGGGAACGCTGGTAGTGCTGCGTCGTACGGCGCGTCGAATTCCACCAGCGGATTGTATGGGTTCAACGTTGGGAGTGGCTTTGGGGGGTCTGTATCGGGGAGCTTAGGTCTCGGGAGTAGGAGACTTTCACGCAGGGCGAGTTCGTTGTGGATGAGCCGAAGTAGCCTTGCGGGGGATTTGGCGGGCGTTGGACTGGGCGAGTTTTGAAGAGAAAACACACGGTTCTAAGCTCGTTCGGATCAATCGACCCGTGTGTTATCACTCGCTCCCGCGTTTCGTCGGGCTACATTATCTTTATTCGCTTCTTTCCACAACGCCTGTCCTACACATCACATTTCCCATTTTTTCAGACCGACAACGTAGGTCGTGCACTTGGATGTTGTTGTCGAACATATCTGAATCTTTCTTTTCGCTTTCCTCTGTACAACCACCTAATTATGATTGTTCGTTCTCGTCTACCTTCGACTTTCGCCTCGTGCTCGTGTAGTACGCCATTTTTTAACTTTTGTTTTGATGCCTGGTGGCTGGTGGCCCTTGTCCTACCCCATAAAGCATGCGCTCTGCCTTTTCCGCCTTCTCTTTTCAATCTCCATCGTACAATCTATACACATCATTTTTTTACCTTCTATCATCTGATGCAAACTTGTACAAATTTCGCTTGCTTTTATCAGGCCCAAGTTCATAATCTGGGACATTGTTTTAGAATCCCAAGGAATTAACTGTCAACTCTAGCACAACTTGGCGAGTGTGATTTCAACCGACTGACCCTCACCAATTTCTGATACAGAAAGCGGGAGCCCAGTGACTGCGTTATATTAGATAAGTGACTAGGTACAAGGAAGTCCTGGAAGGTCTTGAAATCTTCCTCTCAGAAGGTATCCACGAAGCTGGCCTGATGGCTCCCTCAACCTCGTTCAATACTCACCTGGACCATGAAGTTACTAAAGAAAACATGAAATCCCCAATTCTAAAGGGTTAGCCTGTGCAGTTCACCTTCTCCAGCCTGAGGCTGAATATTACAAATTACCCCACTCCGTCATTCTGCGGCTTTCCCTTATTCACTGTTTCAACAACCTCCCCGGCTCCGCGCGTTTTCTTCTCTGGTCGACAACTGCAACCTTGGGGTTCAAGTCGCATATATCCTAGGGGCGGAATACTTAGTTCATCAGGGAGCCACGAAAACGTAGGCGCACTTTGCGGCTCTGCCGGGATACACAAAGCCAACTGGAGCGTAGTTGCCAAAGTCGGGAGAATTCGTACTTCAGCTGGCGGAGCCTTCATCGCTGGGTCGCATCGGGTCTGTGATCGCTTCGCTTTCATCAGGTGATGCTGCCAGAGGTCGCTGCATTACAGACGCTGATGCGTTAGGGAAGGGTTGGGGGGGAGCTGAAACACCCAAACGTGGTGTTCTATGGAAGAGCGGGACTATTTGAGGACACGAAGGAACATGGAATGCCGACTACCGCCGACCGGGAAGTTCAGGTTTTCTTGTTGACGCTAATGGTGATTTATCTTTACCCTCAGGTCACGTCGGCGTGTCATTTCTCCAAGAGCTTGGTGCATCATGATATCAATCCGGTATATATCAACTTGGACACAGAACAATTCCCACCTTGGGGCCCACCCCGGGCACCCCGGGCGAACGTCCCTTACGTGGAAGTGGAAGCGAACAGCTCTGCGATCCCGGATCCCATAATTTGATGGTTTCCTACTTCCGGGCAGAACTCCCACATTCGGGTTCGTCAGGCTTCCACGTATGTTGAGACATCATAAAGGACGGATGATTGCACAGCATGTCGTTTCCTGTTCCTGACCACGTTCGCCAAGGAAATGACCATCAGAGAATCTGATCACATAAGTACAAGGAAAGGAAAGGATTCACTCAGTGCTCGTGGAGAATTGTGGCTGTTATCATGATAGCGGGGACACGGGAAGAAATATGGAATGCCTAACAAGTTCAATCGTACAGTTTCAAGTCCCGACTTTACCGCCATATCCCCCTTCAAGACCTCCAAGTACTCTTACCAGTGAGCTCTGAACCCAATAATTCAAATTTTAAATTTTAAAAATCTAAAAATCGTGCAGATATGCACTTACCCCCTGTATAGCGTCAACGACGACCAAGCTACCGGTCCCTGACTCAAGGTTGGAGGCGGTGTAATGGTGTAATAGACATGGACAAATGCCTCAATGTGGCCTTTGGATTCGCCGCTTATAGAGGTGTTGCTGAACGTTTTGTGGGAATGGTCTTTGTGTGAGAAGGTTTCGCACAGCACCTTTTGCATCCAGGCCGTAGACGTTTTGAAGGCAGTGGATTTCATCGGCAGTGATAAGGAGGGCATCCAGGCCCCAAGCTTCTAATTTCACGGCGCGTGGCCTTCAATCGTTTGCCTCCTTTCAATTCCCTTTCATCATGCTCCCCTTCGCCTGACGCCGGTCCGACTTGGTCTTGACCAGCATGCATCCGCTTGCGAAGCGACTTCGTTCCACTCGTGTTTTCCCTGATCTCGACGCCCTTTTCTTTTTTCGCGTTGCTGTTTCCCCGGATCGGCCCTGTCCTGTCGCATTATTCACTTTCCAAGATATCCAGAACCTCAGTTATTAGTTTGCTACTAAGGCTCTAGTTGCGTGACGTGGCTACTCCGAGGTTTATCGTGCAGAATGGATCCAACCTGACATGTTGGTTGTCTCACTTAGCTTCTTCTATTGGGCTCTGCTACAAAGTCCTCGGACCACTTCTCAGCGACATGCTGTCTGTCATAGAGATAAGAAGAACTATGAACACTAGTAGGGACTTTCCAGCCGGATTGATGACATCGAAAATTCACGTACTGCACCACCACCTCAAGAGAGATGAAGGCATGGGAGGACTTAGACCACGGAAACATAGTGAAATTGGTTTTGCGACCGAAGTTCGTGGTACAGTGCCACTAATCTCCGAATGGTACTCAAATGGGAACCTTCAAGGGCAGGAAAACCCAACAAGCGCTCTTGAGTGCTCTCAAGTGCTCTAGCATTCAGGAGCGCTCTAGAGCAGGGGACCTCGCTCCTGAAGCTGTTGGATTTTCATGATAAGTTGTCCAACAACTTCCATCCGGCAATCGGCTTCCCCCGGTGAATGAGCACACTTGTCTTTTGGTCCGAAGAGATACACATTATCGAACAGCTTCTTGATGTCTGACCTACCTTCACGACCATGACCCTGTTGTGGTCCACCGCGATCTCAGGCCTGTAGGTCAAGATGTTTTGTCTACGAAGCCGATTTAAAGTAATCGACAACATAAAGCTCAACATAAGTATTAATCAGCAAGGCTAGGCACGGCAGGCTGTGTGACTTCATTGATAGTGGACGGATTTGCTTGTATATTATAGCGCAGACTCTTGCCCAGTTCGTCGTCGGCAACTTAATTAGATTTTGAAATTGCGTGTTCGCAGCGCGCGTACACGAGCGACGACGAACCGGGTAAGAGTCTGGGCATGGCGGGGACTCTCAATCTTAATGTGATCAACTTGAACTGCGGTTCAATACAGATACGTAGACTTGGGTGTCTACGCCGCAGCACCGTGCAACCGCCCATGAAGCCCAGAGTTCGCTTCAGTTGTGCCGCAACGGGCCTCGCCTAGCGCTTCACACCGTTCGGGAGTTTAGGGACGAGATTAAAATCTCGTTGAACTGGACACCAGTGATCTTGACGACGTGACACCGACAACTTGAAGATAGATACAGAGACAGAGAAAGCTACGTTCCGCAGCTGGATAACCCTCTTAGGTGGATGGACTCCAAGGCTAAACGTATGGAGAAACTAAGTACTTAGTTGCACATCAGGTATGATGGGGTTAGACTCACGCATCCCCGGGCCCTCGATATACTAGCTTGGAATCAGCGTGCAACATTCAGATTCCCGAGGGATCATTTTCTCTCAAAGAAGACGTGGTTCAACGCGTTAAAGCCACGAGATGGTGCAGACCATCTCATGTCCTCCAAGAACATGTACGACTTTTAGACATGCTCTTCCCCCTGTCCCGAGATCGGTGCGTAGCCAGCGCCCACACTTTTTTCTTTTACTGTGCATCGGCAACGCTGCCACCTGGTAAACAAATGGCTCTCAACTTCGAATACACCGTCTCGGGAGTCTCTGTGCCCGGTCTGGAATCATCCCGGTCAACATTGTTGATTACACAGGTGTTGTCACCAATGATGTTGGGACTTCCCGTGAGTTGTGTTACATATATATTCCTATCACGGTCTTATGGTGACACAGAATCCCTTATATCGGCCAAATATCCAGCGCGTGGTATAGCAAATCGAATCGGTGTTGAGGGTTTTTGCCGTCGGAGCGAAGATTCAGGGCGACTCTCGACAACCACGTTCTCACAGGACTCACCAGCTACTGTGCACACATGAGCATAGTCCTTCACATTTGGTTTCGCGGGTGAGTTACGTCTTCCGATCTGGACCTCGCAGCAACGTCCAGTTTCGCCGTTAAGCAAACCAATCATCTTCTCCGAGGCCTGCATGGCCGTTGGTACCAAATATGATGCCATTGAATATGACATCTGATGTGAGGCTCCTTTGCTGTCGGAGTTGACAGAAAGCACAAAGAACAGCCATCCGGAACCGCGATAAATTCACGCCGTGCGTTGCATAACCCGTGTCACAAGTCGCAGCTCGTGGCTCAGTGAGGTATGATGTTGCGCACGTAAGTTACATGCTCTGTCACGACGTACCAGTTAAGTTGAGAGATGAAGGGGGCACAGGGAGTCTCAAGCCCAATTTCAAGATTGTTCTAGGCTTGGCCTCAACTTATTAGTGATGACGTGACGCTCTATTCCAATAGAGGCCGGTAACTTGCTTAGCGTGACGTCCGGATTGCTTTCTTAGTGTTGACAATATGGTATCAAATAGAATGTTAAACTTTGATGTGTTTGGCATGAACTGACACTTGTTATGGAACGATGTAACTGGCACGAGTTACATGAAACTAAGGTCTGGAAAAGACATACGTCAACGAAGTGAAAACAAAAGTGAGACTTCATCAAGAGAGTCGGGTTAAATAAAGAAAGCAGGCGATAAGAATATGCAATCTGCACACGAACGACAAGGGGACATCAATGGGGGGCCGTAGATTGGGTATAACCACACGACCCATTGTCCTAAAAATTCGACCAAGAAATCGTATTCGTTCTGTCCCAAGGTGCGGCTGGACCGGCCAGGGACCCTGGGCTAGGTGGTGAAACTTCGACAGTGATGGCCAAACTGGTGCTCCTCATTGTCCTCATCGGCGATGCCCCCTCCTTCCCTTTCGGCATGCGTTCAAAGACCCATAATGGAACGCAGCCCATTTTAATGTCACCGATGCTATTAGAAGCTGATCCAGCAGGCTCCTCAGCAACGCATATGCACCACCCATCATCGAAAGTCTGTAGAAGCGATAATTGATCGCCAACTTTTACATCAAGCTCGTCAGGAAGTAAGTGTTGGAATGGTCGTAATGCAGTTTTGCGCATCCCGCTCTTGGCATTGAGTGCGTATATAAGCGCAGAACGAGTCGTCGCGACAGAGGACGCAGTCGAATGTCCACGTGAATGAGAAGTGTCCAACGGGTCCAATGGGAAGTTGCGACGGAAGGGCGAATTTGGGGGCTGAAGGGGACCAGGGGAATGCTGGGAGTGGATGGACAGGAAACTAGCCCGGGAAGGCCCGTCAAGTGAGGCTACAGAGTGGTGTATTGTCGGTCTCTGAGAACCACCTTGGGAACTTATCGAGTCGGAACGGGGAGAATTACGAGTCCTCCCAACCGACACGGAGACAGAGTAGTTGCTAGAAACGGAGTGGCGCTTTAGACCTGGTGGGGACAACGGCGGCTTCTCAGTGAACGATACACCATCCCCGCCAGCGGGATCACTGCCAAAATTTTCTAAGAAGCCCGAAAAGGGCAAGGGAATCTCGTTGTTCGCTTCGTGATGCCGAACAATGTTCGCATTCACTTGAGCCACCGCCGGATGATCTACGGTCCCATTGGAACCTAATCCAGCGGAACGCCGTGAGGAAAGGATTTCGCGGTTAGCAGCTGGCTTCGGCATGATGATGGAAGCAGTGAGGCGAGCGCGCGAGAATATCCAGGATGTAGGTCGAGGGGCTTGCTGGGTTCTTCAAAGAAACCTCCCAGCATCAAATGAAGTCCCCGTTAAGACTATGGGCAAAAAAGAGGACTCACTCCTGCATTGACTCACGGATTTCATACCCATTCAGCACGCGGGATTTTCGCTTTTTGAGGTAGTGATACCCAACTCCAACGAGCAACGCCAGTGCGGATATGGACACGATGACTGCCCCGACGAGGAGAACGGTACCATTGCTAATTCCACCGGAACTGTCGTTTGATCGTCGATGAATTGCAAGGATGGACGGCATATGTGAATGGCGTAGTTTACAAAGCAAGGTTTTGAAGTGAAAGGAGCGACTAGCGCTGGAGCGATTCAATCCTGTTCCAGCTTCACAACAACAGGGGGAGAAGGATGAAAGGAACGGCTGACACTTGTCTTTCTGCAGAAACAAGAGCACGAACGAGTTGAAGGTTGAGGGACAAAAGATGCAAAGGAAGTAAACGAGAACCACAATATGTGGTTCATTGACCACTGTTGTCAAGTCGATACAGACCCGTTCTGATTGACAGATATTATTTGTATTGTGATCGCCAACTTATAATTAGAACCCCGTGGGACTCTCTAGCTCTGCATGTGCGAGATAGGATGTTATGTGCTCCTGCGACGTTGACTCACGATCACCTAATTGTTGTTTTCAGAGGACGGTCCCCCTGTATCGCTGCGACAGAGCTCATTCATTCCTATGCATCCATTTGGATTTTTGCGCTTTCTCGTTCATAATGAGCTAGCTCATGAGACTTCACCCTTGAAACTCCTCTCCTATGCACCATCGCATGAAAGAAGATGGACGACGGATGCTATGCTCACTCATCAAAAATAGTCGGTCGCATTCGGCCCGTGCCTCCGTTGATGGAGAATTCGGTCCCCAGGTGCGTCATAATTGGTTTTCAGCATCTTCAAATTTTTTTCCACTATCATCCTCACAAATATCACGAAATTGGAGTCATTTCTTATATACTCCCGTTCCTTCACGCTTCTTTCCCGTCTGGCATCTGCCCTGCCCACCTTACTCGTCCTCTGTACTTAGCGTGGCAGATCAGTTTCCTACTTTCGTCAACGCTGCCGCTGCGGATGACGAGCCTAAGCACCTTTAGTGGACAAAAATCGAACGGCGTGTTACTGATCTCCGTATCCAACGTACTCCATATCCAACGTACTCCATATCCAACGTACTCCGACTGATATCATTCATATCGTGGGTTGCTCGATTCGATTATGACTGAGATTTGATATTTTACATCGTTTAGTGGCAAGCGGCCAAAAGTTGCAACGTGAAACTTTATCGCAGACGAGTAGTATCAAGCCCAGCATATGTTATTGATCTGAACGAGCTACGGACGTATCGACACACTACAGACTGTTAAACCCCCATCCCCATAATTAAAATTCCTCCCCCACCAAAGTGCTCGACATCAGCTACTGCTACACCAGGCTGCAACAGCGGCAGCAACCACCGTCGCAGCCTGAAATTCCGAGCGGGTCCCAACAGCCCCACGCTAGCAAACCTCGTCATCGGTTCTTCCGCTCTGTTTGAATCATTCATACGCAATATATCCAATTTATTTACATGCGTGATCCCATAGCCGCACTCCCTCTTCCCCCGGCTACACAGCAATGTCTGCAACCGCGTGTAACACATTGCAGATTTCCTGTATCTCTCCATATATCATCCGCCTCATTCATTCTTCTCCTGCCTTATTTCGTCGTCAGGAGGGGCCTTATCCCATTTCAAGACAGTCATTTTGCGTCAAAACTAACCATCTGTACCTAGGATGGGGACATTGGTTGCTCATATCAGCAATATTGAAACGAAGCTCTCCGTACGCATAAACGTTTGGATGGAGTATATTCGACAAGGTGGCGGGTTTATTGGACAGGACTCGTCGAACGTCAACTTGAATGTTCCATCCTCGAAGGGAGTGTCCGTTTAGCTGAATTGTGAGCGAGTTGTGTGCTTCGTTAGGCCCTAGTGTCAGAACGTTCATCGCATTGCCCAGTCGCTTCATCGGAGTTGCAGGGCGGCGATTCTGACGCTTCAGAATATTCACTGTCTCTTGTCATTAACGACGCAAGTGTCAGTTCATCGATGTCGCTCATATCTCCCGCTAACTCTCTTCTGTTTCGGTCTTGCCACCAAACTCGCCATCTCGACTTTATGGATTGGCTCGAGCGCTTCAGACTCTACGACTCTTCCTTTTGATCATCGAATGTTTCTCTCGACTCCTGGTGATTTTTGATCAGCGATTGTACAACGTCTGTGGTGGCAGGCAGCTTTTATGAACATTCAGAATGTGTGGGCAATTTCGCGGATCGATCGACAACGTACGGGTTGGTGATGACAGGCTGCATCGTGCTCGGCTTTTGCGTCGATTCCGCTAGGGTTTTGAGAGTTGGATGGCCGGTTTATGGTTGTTGGCTGATTTTTCCGGTGCGCTTTCACTGGTTATTTTCACTCACCTTTATCCCCTTTCAAATCGCTGTTCTGACCCTTCTCCGACCCTTTTCTCACAAATGGAGCCTGAACAAAACTTGAGGTCTTGGCTCTTTAGCTCGCGCCCCTGAGCTCCTCTGCCTGTCTTTCATACCTTCCATACCGCCATCTCCATCTCGGCATGGGCCCCTCGCTTGATCGTCGCTGCCTCTGTCTCCATCTCCAAGGTGCTTCCATCATTCGATTCGTCTTTTGACTCCGTAGGCCTTCATGCCCGGAATAATGTCGCTCAAGATCGTTAACTTCGGGAGAACCACTGGTCGATTGGACTTATCAGTAAGTATGCCCATTCCCACTTCTGACCGCTTGTTTCAATGGCTCGCGACTAACGTTGCTTACTTGCTTGGATCATCACGCTCAGTTGACTCTGCCCGAAATTTCGATCCTGCACGCGAAACGTCCTAGCCTTGGCACCATTATCAACTCTTAAACTTAGCATGTGTCTGATTCGGCTTGACGCGGGCTCCGGGGAGTCCTCCCCATGGTGGAATAGTAGCCTCTACGAGGTGCTCACAGTGCAAATCTGCACTTTCTTGACTCGCCGATGTCGACTCTGAGCACATCGCATTGCTACCAAACTTGTCACATATATTTACATGAGCCCTAAGAGGCAGCAGAAGGAGAGCTGACTGTTTGTACATGCGGAAATATGTAATCAATCACTCTCAAATGATGCTGTGTCAGGATAAGATGACCTGGACGAGGGTTTGGGTTAAAAGTAACGAAACCCATCGGGATGGGATTGTGAAACAAACAGTTGGATGCTCGTTAGTATCGCAGCGACAGCGTGGGTAGGTGACCAGCGATTCTGAAGCAAAGCTCTCCGTTCGCATAAACGTTCGGATGGAGCATATTTGACAACGGTGGCGGGTTTGTTGGGATAGGACTCGTCGAACGTCAGAAGCAGCTTGAATGTTCCATCGGCTATTTGGTCCGAATATCACTGCATTCCATAGCATGAGGTTGTCATTGCAAGGAGCGCCTGATATTCTCTGAATCTGACGCCATGCACCATTGATGGCCCAAGTTCGAATAGGTTCATTGTGCGGCCCCCAATCAAGAAATAGTACTTAGCGGCTGTTAGAGTGAAGAAGGTCACCACCTAGGGACCCATCGGACCACTCATGATTTGGCCTATCGACAAGTTGTCGAATTTGCTCAGCCATGTGTACATAATTGTCACGGAGTTGGCCGAATTTATTGTTTGTTTGAATGTGTGGTTCGCTGTCATGCAACGCTGGTGCCTCCTCGTTGATCACAAAAACAGGCCTGCTGGAGAGCCGATCCAGGTTGGGGTATCCTCCGAGACCAATGTCGCCAATTTGAAGAAGATGGTCAAGGATGAGATGTCGCCCCTTCTTGCCGACGCTGCTGCAGCCGAGCTCAAAGTGTGGAGATGCACTGATTCGACAATCAATTTCCTCGACGTAAGCAGTGAAGTGTTGGAGGAGCGAGTCAGAATGGCGTTCGTAGACAACAAGGTCCAACTCCTTCACGTGGGGCAGACTGTAGCGACTCTGATCTCGGATAACGAGGTGTTTCTCGTGGGGGGGCCGGGTATGTGCATTTCCACTCATTCGTCATCTCAATCTGCATATGCGATGATGGTCTCCATTCTTCCCCAAACCCTGTCAATTCCTACATTTTAATTCCACCTCAACACCTTCAAAAGTGAACCGAGCTCCCGATCCCACGCAACTTCTCTCGCTCAACTGTCTCGTTCTCAAAGTTGATGGGGAGCCGAATCAGATCTTCACGGTCAAGATTCTGAAGACCGAAAACGTCAGCACCCTCAAACGCTTGATCAAGGAGGAACAGTCCCCTCGCCTCAATCACGTTGTTGCCTCAGAGCTTATCCTCAGCCAGGTCTGCCGACGCGTAGATGATGACCCCCACGAAAGTCTCAAAGATGTCGATCTCACACCATTGAAGCCGCTCCTACCGCTCTCGCAAGTGTTCCCTCGTGTGGAAGGGGATCACCTGCACATCGTTGTTCAAGCACCAACTGATGGTGAGCCTATTTCGGTCTTCCTCCACGTCAATCTCATTGATTTTGTTCAGAGGGCTTGAGTACTAAAGATGCAGGAGGAGAGGAGAGGAGAGATCAGCTCAAGTGTGTACGTTACATCGAGGTACTTGGTCTGAACTCTACTGATCTACATATAGCGTCCTCTTACGCCAGAGTACATGCTTACCCACGAGCCGTGGTCCGGTCCTTGGCTTCCACCTGAATACATCCTCAGCAATCCTCCTCTTATGTTTTTTGGTATTGGTCTCCAGTTTACTGCCACAGACATGCTTCCTCTTGCCCAGGCTCTCGGGGTACCCACCACCCCAGGTGAAGGAAAGTCCCTGC
Source organism: Cantharellus anzutake (assembly GCF_015039405.1). Taxonomy (NCBI): domain Eukaryota; kingdom Fungi; phylum Basidiomycota; class Agaricomycetes; order Cantharellales; family Hydnaceae; genus Cantharellus; species Cantharellus anzutake. The sequence continues at coordinate 14,827 of NW_024067367.1, read as the reverse complement.
TCCTGCTTGAGAACATTTATATGGCTGTTCGCAAGAGTATTCGTGAGAAGTTCAAGTCACGGTGGCCAGTCAAATCCAGGGGAATTATATCGCCCAACACGAAGATGACGCGAGTGATATCCATCTCCGACAATACCTTGGACACATTATCTCACTGGCGTTCGACTGTGGACAATGACCTTGACTCCATCATATGGAAAGAACTGCAGAACGCCGCAGACGCTCTGTGTGCGTTGACAGGAAGGGAGCCCAAGTGGTACATAGGCGATCGCAATTGGCCATAGCGTGTTTGGAATGTGATGCCTGCTTGTCCTTGTATCCTTGTGTTCACGTTCACGTTCCCGTTCCCCTCCTCTTTCCTTGTCCTTGCACTCCTGCTCCTGCCATCATCCTCTCTGTCCTATCGCCCGTATACTAGTGCAAAAGTTTTTTTGCAACGTTTTTTGATATAACTACTGTAGACCTAAAATGTTGGGTCAAACAAATCCCTTATGTTCTCCAAACTTTTTTCACCCGAGTCACTATAGCATATGCGGCACGGTTACGTACTTTAAAATGAAATCATCCACTGAGAAAAAAAATTCCATGAGAAAATCCTCCGTGAAGTAGGATTAAAGTCCCACTGAGATACAGGATTTTGTCTAAATTTTCCATGTTGGAAAAATCCTGCTGCCGTACATGATTGTGACCAGAATCCTGTCAAAAAGTCCTGCTGAATAACAGGGAATAATCCTTTTATCATGTAATTATCCGTAATAATATCCTAGGAAATCATGCTCAAAAGCGGGTCAAATCTTGTCTAATGACAGCTTATGTCTGACTGGATGAAGGATTATATATTGACTAGTCGACACGATGATATGGGACAATATGACTGGAGCGCCGCAAAAACATAATGAAATGACAATCAAAAGTGAGGGGTCATAAAGTTGTTGCAGGATCAGGAACTTGAACAGCGAAAAAGTTGAGGCGAACAACGGGGGGTCAAGAGTGCCGTGAGCGTTGTTGGAGAAAAGCATAGGGGTGAGGTTCAGGGCGACATATTATACTGCGGTTTGCCTAGCACCGTTACTAGTGAGAAGCGCATAGTGAAATGTTAAGCACTCACCTGTACATGTTGGATTATGAGTCTTGTCACCGTTCAGGCAACATGTCCCATGCACAGCGCTAGCGTGCAACATCCCAAACATGCGACACTGCCTTCCCGATTGGTCCGTGCACCAATCACCTTGTAGCATGGCCTAGATATAAAAAGCGCCATAGTTAAATGCAATAATAGTCAATTTTGGTACTTACTTTAGTCCCTTGTTATCTCGCGAGTGCAGCCGCTGATCACCACAGTCTACTCATAACAACAGTACGTGGTAAGAATGTACCCAGTAATGGTTGGCCACCTTGCGATTTCTTGCCAATGCCCTAGTACCAGTGACAGGTTTTGAGATCGAAGCGACAAGTTGGGGGGACCTGATGGTATCTGACCTGAAGGTCATCAGATTTGATAATATGAGAGGGCTTACGCACATTATGGTCAATCTCAGAGCCGCATGGCATTGGAATCGGCCCTGGACGCGTTTCTTTGACTCTAGTCGGTTTTTGAAGACAAAAAAACAGTTTAAGTAACTCCTTACACGTGTTAACTTCTGCCAGGAGCTCTACCCATATTATGAAGATGGCACAGTCATGGCACGAATGTAAACCACACATAAGTGCATTGTTCCAAGAGAAAGGGCACACCTTCACGTGCCGCTTCTAGGCTCCCCTGCCCCCGATCAATTGCTCGCTTCTGGCTAGATTGAGGCATGGTAAGTGAGTTGTGTTTACGGAGAGTGAGATTGGGATTGAAGTAACCCGAGGGCCAATATAAACAACACCAAACACACCGACACAACGCGTCGAAGTCCCAACTCCCTCAGTTGCAACATCCCATTACTATTGGGCCTCTGGTACTCTGCTTCCAGCATTTACATCTATTAATAGGCCCAAACTAAGGCCTCCATCATTCCTATGGACGACAGCTTCTCTGGAACGCCACAACTCGTAGATGCCCGCTAGCATTTTTGTATTCCCCTAAGTCCAACCCGAGGCGCCCTTTTGGCTCGTGGCCTCATGATTGTTGTGAAGTGATTTTGCGGCGAGTTGCTATATCTTTTGGAAGACCTTCTGGGCGCTTCGGGCTCGATCGATGAGGAGTGGAGCCTGTGACGATGGGGCTCCTCCGTGCAGCCCCTTTGCATTGATGTGAATGGATCTTGAGGGTTGGATGCGCGAGTTTTGGTTAATTGGTCGATTTTAGGTGCGTTCACGTTTGTTGTTTCTGGCTTTCGTCTCCCACCTGAGTCGCCATTCTGACGTTCTGTGACGCCCTTAGATTCATTTCCTACACCCCATTTCCCCTTGTCATCGATTTCCACCCCGACATGTTTGCTACTTCCTGTTTCGAAAAACTCAACATCGCATTCCTTCGACAACTTGCACTATCTTTTTGGGGGGTTTCAGGGACATGAGCGTGAAGAGCCGAAGAGAAATGAGGCTTGGCCTCCTTCCAAAGTCAACGTTGATATCAAAATGCGCTGTAATCGCAAAACCAGACATGATGTAATTTCTGAACTAGCATATTTAAAAACAGTTTCATACGTCGAGGTTGTGGATCTAGATGCTGCGTGTACCGTTGTTGGTCGACTCAGGGTTGGGGAGGTGGATCCATGTGGGCAGTTGTAGATCGCAGCGGATCCTTGAATATATGTCATAACATGCGTTACAAGATAGTAATATTATGGCTGAAAATTATAGCGTATACAAGTTTTGATGATAAAATCCTCCTTGTGCAGGATTTTAGATAGCCTGGAACCGCAATCCTGTCATGCAGCAAGATCGACGGAAAATCCTGTCACGGAGAATCCTACCCCTTGCCAAGATTTTCTACGAAATCCTCACGTCCGCATGATTTTGTCATGGAATCTTTTTCCTCAGTGCATCCATCCATCCATCCATCCATGTGTTTCCATTTCGCCATTGTATTTTGTCTTTTTGTATTTGTACATTAGCTTCTGTGTTGTGTTTGATTTTTATGTTTCCCTACTTCCAACTTGGCTCTTATCCTTAGCCCTTTTAACTTTCGTCTGTTTTCGTTTCGTCTTTGTATGTTCGAGCACGGGTCGCGCGCATGCTGCCAATTCCACCTGGCCCTTTACGACCGTTTCCCGCTACAAACGCTTGTTAGCCCTGATTAGTTCTGCAAAACACCAAACTTATATACAGTCCCAGTGTGGGCTCTTACATAAGGGAGATCGTCATTTCTGCATCGAATTGCGAATCCTTACATAAGTTTGGGTCTAGCACGTCTGCACACCACCCGCACCTAGAATTCTTGTCTAACAGGACAACTGTGCCGGTTAGATGTCTGAGAACGCCACGGAAACCGAACCCTTAATTCCTGTGGACTCCCAGAACGAAGGAGTTGATGCCACCGCGAATGGCGCCCAATCTGCTCGTCCTCTACCCCTGACTAGAACAGATACCGAGTCTGTGATGAATGCTCTTGACGATGCAACGATGCCCAAAGAGAAAGGAAAGCGTCATGGTGATTCCATTGGCGTCGCGCTCGGAATTGCATGTTCATTTCACATATTCACTCATGCATACTAACTCATGTACCTGTAAAAGGGGTCTTTGCTTGTAATGTGGATATTCACCCTCATCCTTGTCCTTCGTAGTGACCCCAAATCGCTACGATATTTTGCTCTCCACCCACCAGCTCAAGTCCTCGCCATCAATCTATTTACCATCGGGATCCTCACTCTTCAACCCACTCGCCGACTTGAGCACAAGAAGGAAGGCCTCCTCCGACATCAGATTATTCAGTTAGGTTTGGGGCTATCCGTCATCCTCTTCGGTGGCATTGCAATGTTCATCAACAAAGTTGAACATGGTGCCCCTCATTTCACAACTTGGCATGGAAGATTTGGCCTCATCGCACTCATTTGGCTGGTGTTACACAATTTGGTCGGTGGCGCGAGCGTATGGTTCCCTGTCAAGGCATTCGGAAGTGTCGACAAAGGGAAAATGACATGGAAGTGGCATCGGTGAGCACTGCAAACAACTTTATCTTCCTCCTACTCGCTTACCTACTTCATCTAGCGTATCCGGCTACCTTCTTGTTGCCTGGTTTTTGATTACTGCACATTTAGCGGGCGGCTATGCCACCTGGGTTCAAATGGAAACATCATGGGCGGAACGATTCTGGATCTATACCATTCTCCCGATCATAGCTCTTATCGGCATCGCGAGTAGAATTAGGTAAGTTTTAAGTCGGCCCTTCGTGACCAAGCTCACTCCAATACTTCATGTAAAGAATATGGAAACTTCCAGGATTCCAGAAACCTGATTACTCAGTCGGCATAGTCTCTTGAATATTGGTATCCTGAACCCATTCACATACAATACGTCGACGTCGTGATTTTTATGGTTTTGTTTCGACACAATGAGTTCCGTACACCCAATAAATCTTTAAGTATTATGAGAAGTATGACATACGATATGAAGATTAAGACACATAATCAATGTCCCGCAGTGAGCAGAGAAATTAGGAGCTGCCGTCAGGCGATAATGCGTCGATATCGTCAGAACGACGAGGACGTTCGACTTGAGCCTCGAGTAGCTATGGGATCGAATGAATTTCCAGGTTATCACAGTAGGTGTACCTGACACACCTCTCGCTTAAGTTCCTCGCTACTTATATCCACACCTTCCTCGCCAAGTTCATCAGGTCCAAGGAGCACATTGCCTTTTCTGAATATCTCGCCCTCCTCCTCGACCCACACCTTACTCAAAACGGTAGGCGATGGTGCCTGCGCCTCCGGAACCTCAGCCATATGATCTCCCGCTTGAGAGTCAGATTGGAGCGGTTTGTTATCGTCATTATTCTCATCATCTGAATCGACGATGGCGAACGAAGCATTCGGAATGACATCCGAATGCTCGAAAGCCGGCTCCTTGCCCTTCGAGTTCCTCCGCATGACACTGGGTCGTTCGGAGCTATAGGGAGCAATGCCAGTTTTCTGTGGAGGGACAAGGATCGAAATGGGAAGTGATGAGATCTTTGTTCTTGAACTTGAAGAAATGTCAGTAGGCTTGAAAGTTGAATGACTCACGAGATCCTTTATCAGGCTCGTGAGACGGTCGTTGAGGTCGAGCAGTTCCTCCATCCGAGTTGGGTCCTTTTCGACCTGAACCATCTCCTGGAGAACACTAACAAGGGCGTTGCCTTTCTCGATAAGTCCTTCAGATTCCACCTTCTCGGCGTCGATATTATTCGATGTGTGAGACTCGAGGAGCTGAGTAAATGAAGGATATGAGCGTGGCACGGGTCCATACGATGGGGGGTTCGACGAACCAGATCACGGGCAGCCTTGACGACCTCGTCAGGTGTCTTCGTCCAGATTTCTAGCTTGTGTTTCCCGTCAAGCTGACCTCGCGCTTCCTTTTCCTTGCCGACCCTCTCCCGTTCAACATCCTGTTTGACGCCTCTAGCAAGTTCGCTTCGCTCGATAAGGCCCCATACTCCACCACGAGCAGTGTTCCCCAGAAGCATATCTAAATCCTCGCTCATAGATAGCGACGAGCTTCCTTTCTCCTGGTTATCGATCGGTATTTCTGCACCACATTTTGACCGTCTATCAGCAAGCTCTGTATTTCGCACACAGCAACGAAGGATTTCCCGGCTTAGCCGCGCCATTTCCGGGTCGTTCGGGGGGACGTTGACGTCCAAGCATCGTATAACGCGGTTGACCTTCAGGCCAGCGCTGAGCGCCATAACACCAGCTAAGTCAAGTGAGTTATGGGTAAGATCAAGGTGAAGGAGAGAACGAGCATCGGGAAGGAACTCCGCAAGGGCGATGGCACCGTCCGAGGTTAGTCCTGTGTCAGAAAGGAATAGTCTCTTGAGCGCAGTATTGATTGTAAATGCAGTTCGTATTGTTGTGACCTGGGAGAGCAAACTCTGAACACGGATGATCCGTGAAACTACGTGGTATGGACCTTACCCCTTCGAGACCAGGGCCGCAACACGGATTCCTACTCATGTCGAGGATCTCCAAAGTGGTGTTATATTTCTACGTGATTCGATGACCAAAGTGTTTTAGAAGACGTTTTGACGTGCTCACCAATGCTTCTGCGATCGCCACGAAGCCACTCATTTCGATCTTGTTGTCCGACAGGTTTAATGCCTTGAGGGTGCGATTCCGCTTCAGCCGTTGTGCAATATACGTAACGCCAGCCTGGCAAATGTATACTAGTATTGAAACAGTACATCATTTAGCCAAGGTCAATCACTCACTTTCAAATCATTCCCTCTCAAATCAAGTGTTGTTAATGCCCCTAGTCTTGGCAAATTGTCCAAACTCCGAACCTTGTCTAGCAGCGCCAAGGAATGTCCATCAAGCAAAACATGCTTAGGAGCATTAATTGTCCCCCCAGTGCTTATCCGTGAAACTGTTGTTGACGGAGCAACATCCCCATTTACCAAACTAGAATGGGATGTTGAGGCATGCCGTGTTGTTACGCCGCCAGATCTGGAAGAAGAGAAGGAGGGTACTTCGTTTCGCATGAGGGGTGTCGAGGTGTTGATTGAGGGGCGAGAAGTAGACATTGTCAATGGGTTGGGTGACGATCGGGGGGAATTCAAAGTCCCAGTATGTGTTTGGGGCTGGGTCACCGCAAGGTTCCGCTTGGAGCGTGGGATGTACGGCGTGTATGTTGTTTGTAGAGGAGGACTTGATTGTGGGGGTGGGTTGCTGACATTTCCGAACAGACGGTTGATAGAGAGTCGTGCATAAGGCTGTGAAAGTGTTGGTGTGTTCGGCTGTGGTGATGAGGTGATAGATATATGCTCAGGAGAGGGTAGTAGTAAGGAAGATCGCGGTGAAGGAGTGGGTGATTCAGTTGGAATAGAAAAAGATCTAGGAATTGGGCTTGCAGAAGGGGGCGTTGTTGGGCTGGATGATCCAGAAGGAGCAGGCAACGAGTCGGGATAGTCTTTCAGCATTGTCGCAATCGAGACTGCACCGGCCGGACCAAATTTATTCAGTCTTAATGACAGATTCTGCACCGATGACGTCCGAATCGCATTTGCTAACGCGAAGACCGTTATCTAGACGGTTCATCGGAGGGAATATCGGACAAACCTAGTACATCCAACGACCCCCCACGGATACCACATTCATCCAAGCGAACACTCAGGAGCGTGACTTTTTCTGGAGGCAAATTAGGATCCTTGATCGACACTTCAGCCTTAGACAGGCCTAAGTGACCAACGGAAGACATATTTGGGGATAACGGTGAAAACAACAAAGATCCTGGAGGATCAGGAAAGCTGTCAACTTGAGGGGACTTAACCACTGCATCTTTGGGCGACGCTGCTCTGCCATCCTTGCATGTAGTATTACTCGGCTGCGTTACAGGTGCTGGGTCGAGGGCAGAAACAATGTATTCTACAGACTTTTTGTCCAATGAAGTTTGTGATAAATCGAGAAATTCTAGAGTATTCGCCTGACCAGGACGAGTGTGAGCTATAGGCACTGTTATATAGAAGACCGCTTACTTTTGAGACGTAGGTCCCTATGAATCGACATGCCGCGGATTTCAACCGTTTGTTAGAGGAAAGGGAGAGATATGGCAATGAGTTTGGTATTAGAAGCGCGTGAAGTAACAGCTTTAAGCTCTGGAGCAAGCATTAGGACGATTGCTCCCTTCATTTCGGAGAATGCGGTGAACATACCGTCTCATCCAGGTCGCAATCCCGAAGAATCAGTTTCCGCAACCCCCATTCAATGGAGAATACATCCGCCAACACAGTTGCAGCATCGAAAGTTAACTTCACAGAAGTCAAATCTAACGTTCGCGGGGCTATTAAGTTGGCTTGCTGTGTGCAGCGATGGTTAGGTGCGTGTGGTTTAGATGGGTAGAGTGGAAACGCACCCGGAGTGCCCCGATAACTCCCCCGAGCGGTGCCTCATCTCTGAGTTGACAGCACTCACGATAGAACTCTTCTATACGCCCCAGACTCCATGCGCCAGCGCCCTCTTCCTTCTCCTTTTCTCTCTGAGCCTTAGTTTTGTCCTCAATTTCGAGCCTAGCTACTGTAAGCTCGGCACTTGATGGTGCAGCACTTGACGAAAAAGAGTACACAGTGCTTAGATGCGGCAATATAAAGTGTGCACGTTTCAGCGGCGTCCCGCGAATGGAGCCATGCGAAGTTATGTCATCGTATGGTACAGCAGATGGCAGAAGCGCATTGGAGGCTGAGGGAAGCTTAAATGTCGTTTGACTAGGTGGTGCAGAAGATGGCACGTTGCCATTATGTGAGGGAGCACTAGATCCTTGTATGAATTTCGAGAAGGTCCCAGGAAAAATGTCGCGTGTGAGTCCGCCGAGATTGAAGAATGATTTGCTGGGAGGTGGTGGTCGCTTTAAGATGGACTTGTGAGGGACAGCTTTACGTGACCATGATCGAGGGGCACTACTAGTCGCAGGTTGTGCCGAAGTCGATGCCTCAGGTGTTGACACTGCAGCGTTAGTGCTTTCCATTGTAGATCAGATACAAAGTGGGGCTGCAGCCAAAGTTCGGACGCCGAGCAATGAGCAGCCCGATCCTCGCCGGATTCGTCACAGCCTTCCAGAGAGGAGAAAGGTCAAATTGCTAGAGTGAGGGTCAAGTGCCTGAACTGAATTATTGCAGCCAACAAACCCTATAGTTTTGAATGGGAATACATTCAGTTGGCGCTTATCTCGGAGGCGCAAGAGGCCACTGGCTCCCGTGGCGATGGAAGCTCGCGCCCCATTGGAGAATTAACTACCGTACATGCAACCATAGCCCTACACTTCGCATTTGTGCGTCACCAATCGTCCAAAAAACGAAATGCGTAGCCGATGCTGCTAATCGTCATTAGTCGTTCCTGATGCCCCAACATCCCTCCCACCTTTCACCGTACAATGGTTGCATGCCGCTACGGTTTGCGAGATTCTGCTTTGGGGCCACGTCACAACAAAAACAATAAAAAATCCCTACCCAATCCATACGAGACCGTGACCTTGCATCATCTCATCTCTTCGTTCATTTGGAAACCGCTACGCCCGCATGCAACGATACATGAAAGGGCCTAAGATGTCCATGCCTCGATTCTCACAATCATGGGAACCAGCAGGACTCCATGTGTGCCCATTCCTGCTTATATTGTAACATTGCGATTTCTGCTTCAACATGTGGGGGTTATCTAGATTTTTCAGGCTGGCTTAACCCTAGCAGGAACGCATCATCATCAAATCTTTAGTCCACGTGTGACTCGTCAGAAAGGGGAGACGTTATTCACCGAATGCCTAAATTTATCATGCGGTGCTGGGACATGAAGATAATCACTTCTTCCCTAAAAGCCGGGAAAACGACCGGTGACTTCAATTCTCAAAGAAGATGGTCTCACAGAACGAGCGGTCACCTATATTCGTTAAGACTGCTAAGTGTCAAACAGAAAAAGAGGTATACGAGAGGTCTGTCATCCAAAATTGACAAGAATAACTTCAATCCTTAGCAGTATCCCCCTCTCGAACGACAAAAAAATCTCTCCAGACGACATTTCGTAAACTCGCCCACCACTGAACGGCGTAACCAGGGAACACAGCTGAGTGATATTCGAAAGTGGATCTCCGCGAAGTGTAAAATCGAGGAGAGCAGTAACTTACCCGTATTCCTCCCCAAACCATTTCGATACCAACTAGAGCAACCACCTGCCCATGTCGTTTTCTCCAAATTCCTTTGCAGCATCTCGTTATACTTGACCGTTGCCTCGTAAGTAGGTTCAACAGTCAAAGTCCTGAGCTGGGTCTTAGGCCCCCATGGACGAAACCACCTCCTCTTGTGTTGAAGCCATGGTTCAAGGATAGGAGTGATGAGATTCAGGATATAATCGACTTGTACCTCCTCCATATAGATGGCGCTCGCATGCCCGTTGATGGTATTGGGGCCCAATAACATGAACATATTCGGGAAAAAAGGGATTGTCGTGCCTCGGTACGCAATTGGACCACCTGAATCACTGAATAGCGACTTTATGGTGGTGCCTTGACGCCCCTCGAGTGGGGGGCATAACTCACGCGCTAGAAGGAAGTAAATCCATGATGGTTTTTGTATGGCGAAAAATTCCGTTACCGTATCGAAGCCTGTTGCCAAAATGAGCACATCAAGCGTGTGAGTCGTCCTAGTGTCACTGTCTACTCCAGAATTGCTTGGCTGGTTTGGTTTGGTCACAACACCGTCTGCTTCAATCTCCGTGATAGGATCCCAGATCACTTCAACGTTCGGTCGGTTCAGAGAATTTAAATAACCAGAATCTCTCACAATCCTCTTGCACCCAAGAGCTATCAAATACACCAAAATCAGTCGCTCCTCTGGACGTCAGCTCGGAACTACATACGATAATTTGGCATCAAGTCATCGTGAAGCTGCTTTGGCGCTTGCTGACGAATATACCGCCTGCAGCGTGCTTCGAAGACCCGACGAATGATGTTTGTGACCGGTGACGTTATGAAAAACAGGTACGTTATATCTGTCTGAACTCAGCGTCACTGTCTATGCAAGAAATGCACGAAACCAGCACTGGCATACCGTTAGGAATATGCTCAACCGGAACAGCCAGAGTATTCCGGGAACATTTTTGAATACCCATTGAGTGAAGGCACTAAAGCTCTTCTGAGACTAACCTCACGACCATCAGGACATTGCAGGAGGGATTCATTAAATTGACTTGCCCTTGGAATGTACCATTGTGGGGTTCTGCAGAAGTTTACGACTTTTGTGCTTGGATCGTTACTGATGACCGGGATAATTTGGTTTGCGGAAGCACCGTTGCCAATGATTCCGACAATTTTCCCCTTCAAATTGATATCGTGCCTCCATTGCGCAGTGTGAAAAGTAGGACCCGAAAAGACGGACGACGAAAGAGAAAGCAATCCAGGAATTCGAGGTATCGTTGGATTGTGTATACATCCGACAGCGCAGATTAGGATGTCAGCTTGTGTCGTGAAGACCTGAGGGTCAGTAGGTTCGGCGTCCTCAGGTCCGCTGCTGAGGGCTCGACGTTGGATGGTAAGGGTATACTGCTTTTTCTGCTCGTCCCATTTCCCGGAAAGGAACTCACACCCATATTCACAGTGATCTTGAAGGCGGTGCTTATCAGCGACTGACGTGAGGTAAGCCAGGATTTCCGCTTGTTCAGGATATGTTTGTGACCATGAGGGATTTGGGTCGGAAGATATAGAATACCAATGCGAATCGGTGTCACAAGCACATCCCTATGAGAACAGATTAACCCATGAGCTCCTTGCTTGTCAACGAGTAGACAACAAGACCAACCGGGTACGTGTTCTCGCGCCAAGTGCCACCCAATCCAAACCCCTTTTCGAAGATCTAGGACGGGAACCGTTAACGATTCTCCCCGACCAGGTAACACTTCAACTCTCACAGTGAAATTGGAATACTCGAGGCGCTCCTTCAGGGACAAGGCAGTGATTAGACCCCCAGCGCTGTTTTCCGTTGCCAAACAAGATCAGTGGAGGATGACGAGTCCAAATAATGAATGCAAGAAGGGGGAAGAGATTTACCCTGCACCTATGATAACGATACGAGGACTGGATGCTCCAAAGTCAAGGGTTCCATTTGCACGAGGCCCAGTGTTCGACATTGGGGTCAGCTTGCGACGGCTCTGGACTTGCAAGGAAGTCGAAAGGATGTCACCTCCGACCGTCACCAGTACATTAAGTACTTATCCAATAGACCCGGTGGCTTGCGGACAGGGAGGTCATTCCCTCTTAAAATCCGAACGAGGGTGTACACGACTTTGGTGGCTTGCAGAGAGGGAAAGAAACCTATGCTCTCTGTACCTGTACAGTGGCATCTTCCCAGTTTTTCCAGTGGCTAAAGGCAGAATCGCGTACTCAAAAAACATGCTACATTTGTGTATCATTCGAACGAATCATACGGCATGAGGGCTTATCAGGGGTACCAGACGGCGACTGAGGGTCCAACTGCCTCAGAAGTATCCTTTCCAGAACTCAATAGTGTATTTAAGAACAGAACACTTAATCCCCATAACGATGACTGGATTCAAATCAATGGGTGGAGCGGCGTGCAGTTCGGAAAGCCGCTGCCAAGCTGCACGCGTTCTGAGCTCCATTGCGCCACTAGACCTAGACTCATCCCGCCAGTCCCCACCACCACAAGCACGGTTGTCCCAATATTTGGCTAAGCGTCCCTGCTGGACAGGCTCTGGGCAACGATGTCAATTCTAAAAATGATACAGGACCTCAATAAGCGGCATGTGTACAGGAGAGAGACGGCAGCCGAGTTCATGCAGTACAAAGAAGAGAGGAGTCGACTTTGCGGCAATGAGATCGAAGCGCCGATTTGGCGCAAAATGCAGTCCCTCAAATTTCAGCAGGACAGGATTTCTTTCCTTTCTCCAGTGACCCCAGGATGAACCTTTTTCCAGGAAACCAAGCGAAATTACGCTCTAAATCTTCGCGGACGAACAATCAGCTATAGTTAGGCATCGTAGAGGTCCGTATCCCCTGGGTTGAGTCACTTCCTCGGCGCTTCAACGCTTTGCTCAAGGTGTTAAATCTTCCCTCGATAGTCCTGTGTCGCGAAACGTGGCGCCAGATTTGTTGGAAATCAACCTCGAAACATGTACAAAGTACCATTTACACCAAGCCATTATATTCTGCCTTAGCAGCCTAACGTCATCACGTCGTCCGAATGCGTACCAGTTATATCTGAGTAGCATCAAGGTTTTGCTGGGTGTGAAGCGCCGTGCTGAGCAATGCACCCGCGCACTCCTGACTAACCCGTAATCACTAGCATAGTGAGGGTCAGTAAGTGCCCATGTTCTCACGCTTTTGGAGCTACTTTGCATGAGTTGCAGTACACACGGGAGAAAGAGTGTGCCTGCGAACTTGAGTCCCAAACAAGAGAACATATCTTACAGGCATGTCCGAGGCTCAAGAAATACAAACATATGCTGGGCCGCAGCTCCCAATCCGGGTTCAGTGCCCTCATGGGCAAGCCAAAGAGCATTCTGAGACTAGCGGAATTCCTCAAGAAATCCCGTGCGGTCGACCCCAGAAGCACACCGAACTCCAGCTCCACCACGCACCAAAGACGAAGAGCAACCAGGGGAGGGGCTAGGAGTGGGATGAGACAGTACTGTTGGAGCAGCAGTTAGACATGACCTCACATAAACCCCGACATCCTTACCCAACCCCACCGGACTACACAGACCAGAAAACCCAGCATATATTGACGCTCCCTCCATGTGACAACGAGGCCGCGGGGCAACAAGAGAACGACCATGTATGAGTTGCAGTATCAACGGATTCTTGCATTTCCCTTTTCTCCCTTTTCCAACTTTTCAATAGTACATCGGAACGGCTTTGGGTTTCATTTTGGTGCACTTGGAGGCAATTGCCGAACAGTATTGTATAACATTACGCCGAATGGGCGACTAACCGTGGCGGTATCGATGTATGACATGCAGCTGGACGTCGCAAGATGGGGAAAAGGACACATAATTCGAGCATATGCAGAAGGCAGAATCCAGTTTGGTTAACATATGAGCCCAAAGACGAAGTCCGGCGGAGGAAATTGATCTGGCAGGAGAGAGGACACGGGTTTCTCGGATGTAATAATGCTTCTTGGAAAAAACTTCCTTCCGAGTAAGTTTACAGATAGCTAGTGCTTCTATCCAGTTTGTAACCAAGACTCAACAGCCCTAATAAGGCAGATTATCGTGGTAAAAAGGTACAAGCCATGAGCAGCCCAGCAATGCACAGAGGAGGGCCGCACGCCAACCTGTGAAAGCGGCGTTTGCCGAGGGCTGGCGTTCACGCGTTGTGGTAGATTACATATCATTTTCACTGCGGACTTCAAGGTTCTGTCAGTTAGAATGATGAAAGAAAGCTCGCTTTATATCCAAAATGTTGCCAATGACTTATCTGTTTGTTTGAAGTGGTGACCTTCTTCATAACCAACCCACAAACAACTAACGGGCAATGCTGTATTATGTGTCAATCACGAAAAGACTTTCGAACAGTGCATCCTTTGAATTTGGATGACGCACTACTAAGGTATGTACTGAAATTATGGCATTTCGTTCATCAAAAGGTCTTTATACTCTTCACAGAGGAGAAGCTTAGAGCAGCCACGATGTCTCCCCAAAGTGTGAAGGTTATGGCGAGTGGCATTACGAGCCATAAGCTGCGGACGATGTTTGATGAATTAGACCAAGGCGCACCACCAGGTTTCACTCACCCCTGGAGATTGTATCAACGTCCGCAAGACAGGGATCAAGAGACAAGGTCAAATGAACATCAGTGGATAGCATCGATTTTCATTTTTACCGAAAACTCACATTTGGAAAAACCCACAACAAGATCCATGTTGACCAATCATTATGCCCAGTCGTACACCACCCGCACAGCCAATCTTGTAACCAATACAGTACCGTTTTCCAGAAGGTCATGGTTGCTACCGCAAACCCAGCAATGGGCGCAGTGGAAGGGTCCGGGGAAAGATGCACTTGATATAGGTATAATAACTATAAACGAAGTAAGATGGTGTGAATGTGGGTCAGTAAGCGAGACTCACATTCAAGATATTCTCCGCGAGGTTCATCAGAGCTGTGGAATGTGCAAAAAGGTGAGACGGAATAGGTGTGAGTTCTCGGTATGTGCCCACCCTGAGCCGAAGGGAAACCATCGCCCTCTGCAAGAGCAGCAGGCCCAT
>NW_024067366.1:0-43669 GCF_015039405.1 Cantharellus anzutake | reverse complement strand
TTCTAGACCCCCATGTAAGGCCAGTTTGGGGTGCCGGCCTTGGTGACTCCTCAATCCTCAGGCTGTCAATAATCTAGGCTGTATGGAGCTAGTTATTTCGACAGGGGGGAGGAGAAGAGCAAAGCCCTATTCCTGACCCTGGACACTATATATGTATATACAGTTGTTATACATTGTTTAGTCCAAGGATTATTATAGTATAAAGAATAAAAGGAAAGCGTGCAAAGCATGCATCAACCATCCTCTATCCATTCCTTACACCCCATCTCTCCTCCAGAACTCCACATCCTCCACCTCCACCTCCCCCTGTTGGTTGTTGAGAGCCCACTATACCTCTGGCTCCAACACAACATCCAACACTACCTCCGGTCCGACTCAGTTTACTCCAGGTCCAATCCCAACCTTGTACCTTCCAGACCAGAGTTTGTGATGCTCCCACACCTCTGGCTCCGGACTCCTGTACCGGAACCTCATCGCACCTCCACCTCCGGAACTCCAGTCACATCTCCACCTCTGGACTTTGACCTCCTCCTCCATCTTATCTCCTTGTATTCCTTATTACATTTCATTTATTACGTCTTGCCAATATTCCGGACTTTAACTTCCAACTCTGGACCTCTGGAACTTACTCCAGACCCTGCAGTCCTCTACTGTATGGTGTATTTGATCCTCTTGTTGCCTCTTCCTTATTTAGACAGCTGCTTCCTTTCCATATTAGTCAGCTGTCATTCCCCACAACCCCCTCCACTCCTTCCCCTCTTGGCCTTGCCCTTTGGGAAGCACCATAGAGTTCCAACCCTTGGCCCTTGGGGTTGTCCCTCATCCAGTCTCCCTTTGTCCCCCTTCCAGTTCCCTTTGTTCTCCGACTCCACTCCTGTATCGTTATATATACACTCTGTACATAGTTCCTGTACCCCCAGTCTGAAATCGACAAGAATAACAACTGGATTGTCCCCAAAGAGACTTCCTGCTAACCTGAAGTTAAGGACCACCTTAGACAACAAGCAGTGGCACAGCGCTCCACTTGAGTCGCTGAGGCCAAGGTCCTCCACTCCGAGTCCCTTTTCCGCTTTCGGACACTCTGCCCACTCATCTAACATAGTCAGGGTGTGTGCCCTGACAATCTCATGATCTTTATGAGACTGGACACACATTAGAAGCTCATCGTAATTATCTGCTGAAGGAGTGGAGCTGGATCACCTTATGTAACCAGTTTCCTATGTCCAATAACGATATTAGAGTTTGTGCTGATTTGCGTACTGACTGTGTTTTGGTTACCAAATATAATTGTTCACTGTCTAAACAACAATAAACACCCCCCAACGATCTCACCTGACGTATAGATCGTCTATGGATAAAATTCTATATTGACTTTACTATGATTTCTAGTCAATATTACACCTAGATATACCACTTTTCAGTAGGATGTGATTTTCCTGCTAATTTACTGAAGGAAAACTACTAATAAAATAATTCCGTAATAAATGTTACTCAATACAGGAGTGACCAAACTGCTCTTTCTATCGCTTAGAGTGCGTGCTAGTTATCTAGCAGGTTCAGGATCGCTCACTTTTCTCCTGTGGTGTGATAACCAAATATTACTGAGAGATTATTCAATTAAGAAGTCCCTCCACCAAATTCTCACTAATTCTCACTATGACACTTTTGTTCAGCTGTGTCTAACTGACCCTAACTCACACTTAGAGTGATGTGTTAGTTTTATATTAGCTAACAACTTTTATCTTTTGGAGCAAACAAACCAACCACTGGTGAGGAGAATTAAACTTATATTTCTACCTGAGGTTTGAGAGGGGGCAGAAGCGGCAGCCTTTTATGCTTTTCAGAGGCCTCTCTACTCCCACGCCTCTCACTAGTTACATGTGTTACATTTGTATTATAGATAGTTCTAGAATGATATAGGGGCTTGGGCTGTGTAAGCTTAATAATGGACTTAGGACATGACTCAGCAATAAGTAATTCAGTTCTTTGTCTTTTGGGCCGATCTTAGTGGGGTCTTGTAGCGCTAAAGCTATGCTCTACACCGCCTTACTTACGAACGGTTATCTTTAGAAATGACTTGGCTATAAAGGAACTTTCTAGACTGTTCTCTAATTCACCCCTTTTTGTGAAGCCGCATCATTACTAATGGTCTAGAGCTTTCCCAATTAATTAACTGATCCACGGACTTCTGAATCACTTCATGCTTATGATCCGAGATCCAGATCATCAATCATTCCTTTGTTCTGATTTATTTGAGCTTAAAATCAAAAAGTTTTGATGAATCATGGGAAAATATACAAGATCCGGTTTTTTAGCATTTTCTCCTCTTCTGATGTGATCAAAAACTGTCCGCCCACGCCGGGGAATACTCTGTCATATGGTATTCGGTCCGCCATACTTCCGGGCATCAATATATTTCCCTTGAGTCACATTACTTTTTGTAAGAATTAGCAAATACATATATGCGAATTATAAGGTGTTTCGCTGTTTTGAGCTATATCTCCATCAGTTTTGAAGCTTTTAGAATGAAACAAAACCGTGGATAAAGTTAAGAAACAGTCCTTTCATATGGTAAAAGTATTACAGTCAAAAGCTTTCTGGTTCCCGAGATATTTACATTTCTTTCCCAATGTTCCTTCTTATTCTGTCGTCTATGTGCTATTTTCTTGTTGTAGGGATATATTCTTTGAATATTATACCTATGCCAGGTTCTAGGCATGCTTGTAGTAGATTAAATCTCATTCTACATGGGTGTAGATAATTTATAATGATCTTCTAATGTCTGTCCAGTCTCATAAAGATCATGAGATCTGTTAAACATCTGAACTTGTCACCTGATTGTTGACTATTCTGATAGATCATTGTTTTATTCTTTGAATATTATTTCTCCTACACCACACCGATGTAGCATGAGATTTTTACATTTCTTTCCCAATGTTCCCTCTTATTCTGCCGTCTATGTGCTATTTTCTTGTTGTAGGGATATATTCTTTGAATATTATATTTTCCTACACCTATGCCAGGTTCTAGGCATGGTTGTAGTAGCTTAAATCTCATGCTACATCGGTGTGGTGTAGGAGAAATAATATTCAAAGAATAAAACAATGATCTATCAGAATAGTCAACAATCAGGTGACAAGTTCAGATGTTTAACAGATCTCATGATCTTTATGAGACTGGACAGACATTAGAAGATCATTATAAATTATCTACACCCATGTAGAATGAGATTTAATCTACTACAAGCATGCCTAGAACCTGGCATAGGTATAATATTCAAAGAATATATCCCTACAACAAGAAATAGCACATAGACGACAGAATAAGAAGGAACATTGGGAAAGAAATGTAAATATCTCGGGAACCAGAAAGCTTTTGACTGTAATACTTTTACCATATGAAAGGACTGTTTCTTAACTTTATCCACGGTTTTGTTTCATTCTAAAAGCTTCAAAACTGATGGAGATATAGCTCAAACAGCGAAACACCTTATAATTCGCATATATGTATTTGCTAATTCTTACAAAAAGTAATGTGACTCAAGGGAAATATATTGATGCCCGGAAGTATGGCGGACCGAATACCATATGACAGAGTATTCCCCGGCGTGGGCGGACAGTTTTTGATCACATCAGAAGAGGAGAAAATGCTAAAAAACCGGATCTTGTATATTTTCCCATGATTCATCAAAACTTTTTGATTTTAAGCTCAAATAAATCAGAACAAAGGAATGATTGATGATCTGGATCTCGGATCATAAGCATGAAGTGATTCAGAAGTCCGTGGATCAGTTAATTAATTGGGAAAGCTCTAGACCATTAGTAATGATGCGGCTTCACAAAAAGGGGTGAATTAGAGAACAGTCTAGAAAGTTCCTTTATAGCCAAGTCATTTCTAAAGATAACCGTTCGTAAGTAAGGCGGTGTAGAGCATAGCTTTAGCGCTACAAGACCCCACTAAGATCGGCCCAAAAGACAAAGAACTGAATTACTTATTGCTGAGTCATGTCCTAAGTCCATTATTAAGCTTACACAGCCCAAGCCCCTATATCATTCTAGAACTATCTATAATACAAATGTAACACATGTAACTAGTGAGAGGCGTGGGAGTAGAGAGGCCTCTGAAAAGCATAAAAGGCCGCCGCTTCTGCCCCCTCTCAAACCTCAGGTAGAAATATAAGTTTAATTCTCCTCACCAGTGGTTGGTTTGTTTGCTCCAAAAGATAAAAGTTGTTAGCTAATATAAAACTAACACATCACTCTAAGTGTGAGTTAGGGTCAGTTAGACACAGCTGAACAAAAGTGTCATAGTGAGAATTAGTGAGAATTTGGTGGAGGGACTTCTTAATTGAATAATCTCTCAGTAATATTTGGTTATCACACCACAGGAGAAAAGTGAGCGATCCTGAACCTGCTAGATAACTAGCACGCACTCTAAGCGATAGAAAGAGCAGTTTGGTCACTCCTGTATTGAGTAACATTTATTATGGAATTATTTTATTAGTAGTTTTCCTTCAGTAAATTATCAGGAAAATCACATCCTACTGAAAAGTGGTATATCTAGGTGTAATATTGACTAGAAATCATAGTAAAGTCAATATAGAATTTTATCCATAGACGATCTATACGTCAGGTGAGATCGTTGGGGGTGTTTATTGTTGTTTAGACAGTGAACAATTATATATTTGGTAACCAAAACACAGTCAGTACGCAAATCAGCACAAACTCTAATATCGTTATTGGACATAGGAAACTGGTTACATAAGGTGATCCAGCTCCGCTCCTTCACCATAAATGGCAAGGGCCGGATGGAGCTGACCTAATGGGGTCAAGGGTTAGCTGACTGAATGCTACCGATGACTTGGGTTATGGGGTTAATGGGTTGTAACCCAGAAGTGGGATGGAGGGATTGTCAGGGTACCGAGCTGCTCGGACTCTAAGTCGAGGGATCCCGAGCCTTTGCTGGAGCTGAGGCTGAGGGGGACAGGGTCAGTCTCAATGGGGGAACCTGGCAAAGCAGATTGCGATAGGGATTCCAGCTGAGCAGTGAGGGGAAGTGAGATCATATCATTGTATATACTATGTACAACATACCTGAGCAGCAAGGGGAAGTGAGAGAAGAAAGTTATCTTCCTCACTCGCTACCCAGGGAATGATAAAGTCAGTATGCCCAGCAAAGCGGGGCCGCTCTACAGAAGGAAATATAACAAATGTCTGTGCAAGTCCGGGGATGATGATCAGGCTGTGCAGGTAATGTCAGTCTGGGGCAAGTGTGTCATCAGTTGTGTGTAAGCAGTCCAGACTTAACTGGGCTGTACTCTGACAGGGATCTGTTACAAGGATGGAGAGAACTTCTCCCTTCTCAAACCATTCTTGTAGCTGGAAGATGATTGCAAGATCTTGTATGTACCTTAATGGGAAGTGTAATCAATGGGAGGTCCCAGTCGTGTATGAGAGTAGATGATCAAATCCCCATTGATCATGGTTCACAATGGAATGAGTTATTAAGGGTTTGATTACATGTAGTTGGGGATGCCAGGATAGATAGGTTGGCCATGGGTACTTGGTGATCCTCAGGGGAGCATACTGTGTGCATTGTCACGACTTGTACGTTGTGTGAAGATCCCGTATCGTTGCTATTGGTTACTTGGTGTTCGTAGTACGAATGTACTGGTAGCAGGTTATAATCATGAGAGCCCAGTAAGGAATGGCTAGTGGGGCCTTCAGTGACTTGGTGTTCCCAAAGGGAACATACCGTTGGCAGCGAGGAACGATGACTGACAAGGGAGGGACCAGACAGTTGATGGGCAGCTACTTGGCGCTTGTGCAACAAGTGTGCTGGCATCACAGGAATATGAGTCTCAGAGCAGTCGTGATCCCGAATACCATAATGTGATGTTGTCCGTCAAACGCTGGAGGGAGAGCTAGGCAATGATGTCCTGTAGGACATGGGTTCCAGTGAATGATACACAAGTCATGAGGCTTTGACTCATGACTTCAAGTCCTCATGGCAGGAACCGCCAGATGACTCGACATAACCAGGCATATAGGACATATTGAAGGTTGTACACACACACACATGTGTTCAGCTGAGTCACAGAAGGGGTTGTTACAAGAGACAATGCACAAGGTAGTTTGTAGCAAGTCGTAGTAGTTAACAGGAACTGCCTCCAGTGGTTTCTGTACATGACACGTGACTATCTATAAATGGAAAGGTCATGGGAAATCCCATGAAATGCAAACAACCTCGGCCAGCACCAAAACCCTGATGGGGAAAGCTTTGCATGAGGGGGGGGAATGGAATAGAACGGGAGAGAATAGTAGGGTATTGGGAAAGAGAGGGAGAGAGAGTGTGTGTGATAGAAAGGGGGGGTCTTTGACAATGTGATGGATATGGTTGTTGGAGACTCTATATCCATAACAGGATCAGTCCGAAGGTGGACTTGCAGGGTAGGCAACTAAATGACCCAGCAGAAGTGGGGGTGCGCTTGCAGATGTTGGAGCTGTCTGGAGACCTTCAGGGTTCCATACTTAGGGAGGTGTAGGTAATATATTGAAATGGGAGGGTGGTGACCATTGGGGGGGGTCGGAGGAGATTGTGGGATCCAGGGGCTCCAAGGCTGGAGATGAAGGAGCAGAGGCAATCTGGGATGGCCAGAGATGGCAGAAGGTGGTGGTGGTGGATGGATATGACAATTGGCAATAATAGAGGACCTTGTCATCAAACACATTCAATCAGGGTCAAAAAATTTACAAGACCCACTACAGAGTAGCAGGAATTACAAGGTCTTGCAGGGAGTTGAGACCAAAGAGGACCCTGGAAGGCAATGGAATATGCAACAATAGAGGACCTCTTTGCACAGCAAAGTTTAAACCCATAGGACCCACTAGTGGAAATTTTCATTTTCAAAAATTTCTTTTTTTCCTTTCACATGCCCTTCATGGCCTACTGGGCACAGGTGGGTCTAGCGACACAAAGGCATGGTAATTGTTGGATATCAAAATGGTAACACACTCTCAGCCCCACGAAGCAACACTTGCCCACCAAATCTCATAGTCTGTATGCCGCCGGGAAAATAAGCGGCAACGTAGAAGATAAGAGTCACAACCTGAATGATGGCAAATATTAAACTGCCAAGGTAGGATTTGCGCTATAAGCAGAAGTCAGCATGACAACAAGTCTGAGAGAGAGTCGACTTGCCACCAAAGAGAAATATAGAGTGAAAATGAGAGAACCAAAGTACGAAGCGGAAAAAGGTAAACGCTGCGGGGCGATCAAGTGTTTAAAGTGATTGTGAACGCCCGATAAAACTGCAAAACTGAAGTGATGATCAAAGCCGACTACTCCCCCACCAATATGAATGATTCCTTACCCGAACATCACAAGGAGGCTTCCCAAACTGAGAAGAAATTGTAAGTTGCGGACCAAAACTGGGCGGAACGATGGCACCTGAATGCGAGGGCAAACTTCCCGGGTCGCAGAGCAAGAAGAGGGAGGGTGAAAAAAGCCACAGCAAAACAAACAGCCGATCCTATCAAACAGGCCCCGAATCCAAGCAACCTTCCAAAAATGACCAGTGAGGGTGGATAAATGGTGGAGGGTGGAGGATTACCTCTCCCATCGACTCAATGCAAAGTAAGCTTCCTCCTCATTCGACCTAAGTAACGCTGCATCGAAATTTGCTGATGACAAACAACAGTGCAATCGAAATGACTCTCACCGTTCATCCGAACGCAGAGGAACATAAGAGCTCATACTGTTGTACAAGCGAGAAAACACTCCCGGTCCTGGCTGTGTGTCAAGAGTTTGTGCATCTCCGACACGCGTTGGTGGCCACCGGAACTGGTCCAGAGCCCCTCGGAAATTTTGCTCAACAGACATGCGCGTTGCAGGAGAACTCCAGCCATCACGTGCCTCTGATGGCTCGGCAACTGCCTTCAATCGGTCTAATCGATCTTTCTTCCAGTCCCTACTCCATCCATGAGTGAAGACGACAAGCACCAACAGACTTTTGATCAGGCGCATGCTGGCGCTTCGCACACCTTTCCCATGCAGTGCTCTGCCTTGAGGAAGAAGTGAGTGCCTTCGATCGACTCATGTAAATGAGCATCCCGCCAACGCCGTCCTCCTTTGTCGTTAGTGGACACGTTGTCATTAAGGGGAGACCATGCAAGATCGTGGATATGTCCACTTCTAAAACTGGAAAGCACGGGCATGCTAAGGTTCATCTTGTTGGGATTGACGTAAGATGCGTGGCAATTTTTAATCCAATTTACACTCATCTACCTTCTCCCAGATTTTTACTGGTAAAAAACTGGTATGTTCCTAACCTGCCCCTTTTCGTGTATCCTTTCTGATCCAAGGAACTCCATAGGAAGATATTTCCCCATCAACCCATAACATGGATGTTCCTAACGTTAGTCGCACTGAATTCACGCTGGTAATAAATCAGTACATGCAATTACCAGTCAAATTATTCTGATTTGTCGTATTGAGATTGATATTGAAGATGGATTCCTCAGTCTGATGGATACCGATGGGGTTCTAAAGAACGACGTGAAAGTTCCCGAAGGCGAGCTAGGAGAACAGCTTAGGGCCGAGTTTGGAGATGGCAAGGAGCTTCTTGTTACTGTAGCTTCGGCAATGGGCGAAGAGCAGGCTACGTCCTTCAAAGAGGCACCAAAGAGTTAAATACAACGTTCGCTGGTAAGCCTTTTTTTTGGCAACTTTATTACGCATGTCCTCAAATTTGATACAGGGGCTCCGAAGTATCTCGTTCTCTCAGGTCCTCTGATCTCACATCCCCATTTACATGTTGCTTGTTCACTCAAATTGGTCAAGTCTTGCACGTTTGTACTTCTGATCACCTCACACGACTATGCGCGCGATATTCAATAGTAGAGTGACGACACATTATGTCAAACAAGATTTCATTTTTGCACGTCATAGTTTCTGACTAAGGTCAGGGTTGGTGGTTGGTGGTCGCTCATCTCCTGGCACAAACCCCGGACGATACTGGGCCGCACGAAGTATGGCTAATGTATATGAGGAAGTGTGGCGGAACTGTAGACAACTGAGTGATTCCGTCAGACATGTCTCTGCGCATCACGCTCGAGTGTACGATGTCAAATACCGTTGTGGTTCACCAAATGGAACCTCTCCTGTTGCTCCGGGCTGGACTCCGACTCGGTTCAGGATTTCAGTAATGGGGGCGGCATCCTCCTCTCGAAGCTCGCCGCGGTCTGGACAGGTTGGTCAGGGGGGGTGAGCACCATGACAAGAGGGAACCTACGTGCGACGCAAAGGGCAAGCTCATCGAAGACAAGCAGTCCGACAACGAGGGGGTCTTGCATTCTGGATCCACAGTTTCGATCAGAATGAGGAAGCACGGAGCTGAAACTCGTTTACATGTCATCCAAAACATCATCCATAGTAAGA
This sequence comes from Cantharellus anzutake, assembly GCF_015039405.1. Lineage (NCBI taxonomy): Eukaryota > Fungi > Basidiomycota > Agaricomycetes > Cantharellales > Hydnaceae > Cantharellus > Cantharellus anzutake. Next base: position 34,231 of record NW_024067366.1, on the reverse strand, counting down.
TGTTCTAAACAATTGAGGCGATATGAAGCACGCTGGAGTCTTGTCCAATGAAAGTGCGCTCAAAGGGGAACATTGCAAAGTGAGGTAGGCGACGTACATAACTAAGCACAATCCCGGCAATTCCCGGTGTGGCAGTACGCGGCAAATGGGTTGATACCGTCAAACATTTACTTTTTTTTGGCTGCCATAAGTTCCCGGACAATTTCCTGTGTGGCTTCTGCAGGAATTTGGCAATACATATTTTTTCACTGCCCATGTGTCAGGGCCCAGCACCCAAGCCCTGACCCCACACCACCTCCTCTCCTTCTCTACCAGTTGTTGTTTCACTGCCCTGTACACTCGTGTGAGCACGGAAGTGTGAGAAGACCTCCAGACACTGCCACAGTTCTGGGCGAGCTGCTCGCCCAGAATGTTCCCATGCCCTCTGAGTACTGCCACCTGGACCCTCCCCATAGTCACACCACTCAACTGGGGAACTGTACAGTCTTTCCTTTTATGGGTGCCATGCGGGGAGTTGAGAAGGTTACCCTTCTTCTCAACTTAGTGCCTGCATAGGCAAGTTGTACTTACCTTTTACAATGTCATACAACTTAGTGCCCACATAGCATAAGAGTACTTCCGGGTCCCAGGCCGGGCCCTGACACCATGCAGCTTCTTGACCATCAAGCCCTTTATCCATATTGCATAGTGAGCAGTTTGCAACCTGCAAATATCAGCAATTTTAATTCTGGAATGTATTTGGTGTTTTCCCCAATCTTGGGAAACCCCCCCTTCCAATTCAATCGGAGAATGCCGCAGGCTTCGGCAGTTGCCTTGCCCATATTTGGCAACACTACCCGGTTATTACCCAAGCAGACACTGCACAATCATGACTTGTGCCATGAAATGGTATGGTCACATTTTTCATCACTCATTGCCAACCTCCCCTCCCCACTATTCCCTGACCCAACCCAGCTATAGGCTGAAGGCTATTACCTAGCCTAACCCAGCTCTGAACTCCAAACCAAATTTGAGGTGGCACAGTGTCATTGCTCCCATTGCTGTCAATGATATACTTACAATGTTAGGGGAACAACCTTCAACCCATGTATCCTTCCCTCAGGGAACCATACAAATGTTGGTGAAGCACTTCAAAGGCTGCATGCTCTAAGATACTGTTTTGTTCAAAGAGGTATTGTAAGGCCAGTTGGGGTGCTGGCCTGGGTTGACTTGATCCTTAGAATGTCGAGATCTAGGCTGTATGGAGCTTATGATTCGACATCGGGGTGAGGGTAAAGAGTAAAGTACCCTTTACCCGAGCCTGAGCCATACATATGTAAATACCATTGTATACAAAGAATAAAGATGAATAAAGAAAGCGCGCTTTGCACGCATCACCGCTCTACCACCCATCCCTTACAGGTATCAATGCCATCACACTGCAGCCTCATTGGTGTGTGTCAGGGGACGACTCCCAGGTCCCCATGACCCTCCCCTATAGTCCACAGCCTCACATGTGTACAGCCCTGTCCAGGGCACAATCCTACTGTGGGTCAGAGATGAGAAGGAAGTTGGCTTCTCATCTTCCCACAGTGGATTGAAAACTTCTGGAGATATCCAGAAGTCACATGAGACCCGAGACCCGGGGCCTGGGGCATCTGGCCACATGGAGTGTCTGGCATAGGGCATGTGCAGGAAGTGCAACAGCCAGGTGTGGGTGCAGGTGCAGGTGCAAGTGTGGGTGTGGATGCAGGAATGGGCTAGGTCAGGGTGTATGCCCTGACAGTGTGCTATTAGACCACATGCTTGTGACCTCACTGCTTAAGGGTGCCTTGGAGCAATAGCTTGAGGCACATGTCCCAGAGAAGTTTTGTAACCAACATGTTTAGCACATACATATCCTTGCCATTGTGCTCAAATTATGAACATATTTTGCCCCTTTGTGTCAGGGGACACAGTGTAAGTGGTCTCCTGTTACTCTAGCAATATTGCATAAGACTATGTACCTGCATGTAGCCGCATTGGCCCCATAATTGTCAGGGCACACCCACCTCACCTGGTCCACCCGGACCTGGTCCCAGCTCCACCTGGTCCCCCACCTCCCCTTCTCCTCTTTTCTTCTTTCCTTCTTTTCTTCCTTCTCCTCTTTCTCTACTATTCTTCCATCCCCTTCCCCTTTCTCTACTTTACCTCACTCTTGTTCTTTCTCTGTATCGATGTACTACTAACCCGTGTACATGATGTGCCTGGTCCTGGGTGTGCCAGTCGACCTGGGTGCACACTCATCGCGCACCCACAGTGGATGCCTTCAGGACCTCCCATGGAGGCACCCAGATGGCTGCAGCTGTGTGTGAGAGTGATGTGGCACTGTTATGGAAATGGAGAATCTTATGGTCCGTGACAGGCAACCAGACCTTGAGGCCCTTTGCTATGGAAATGGGCCTAGACTCCTATAGACCAGGCACACAGGTAAGATATTTCTTACTTCTTCTCACTTCATTCTCTGCCAAACCCCATGCCAAGCTTTCCCACTGGGTTTTGGTGCTGGCTGGGGGATTTGTTGATTTCCAAAGGACTTCCTTTGGCCATTATAACATTTGTATTAGATAGATACAAGTCATATGACATGTATGGTAATTGCCGAGATGTTTTCTCATTATCAAATACATAACCCACAAACCTTGTACCGCGATTGTAACATCCTCACCATTGTGTCACCACTGTAAACTCAACCTGTAACCCTGGAACCATTTCCACCTCCCTATTCATCCTCTCCATGACAAAACCGCAACGAGGAGGGCATTCCCATGCCCAACCTCCTGCTGCCCACTCCCACCAGTCCACCAGGTGGTCGAGTGGTTACTCCCATCCTACCAGAAGTTCCCTATCAGGAACTGTAGCCAATCCCACCTCCTCAGGAGAAGGATACAGTCCAGGCAGCTCCAGGATGCCTGGCCACGCACCCGCGGGTCCCACTTCCCACGGTCACCCACTACCGTGCACTGGTCCACCAGCCCGCTTTCCCCAACAACTCTCGCTACCGGTACGCTCCCATGAGCGCCAAGTCACCGATAGCCACCAACTGGGTGACTCCCTTTGGGAGTCCCAGTATCCCTCACTACCGGTATGCTCCATTGAGCGCCAAGTTACCGCTAGCCAAACACTCCCAGCACACCCGCTACCGGCATGCTCCCAGGAGCGCCAAGTCCCCGTTAGCAGACAGCCAGGTGGCTCCCTCAAGGAGCCCACATCATACTCGCTACCAGTACGCTCCCAGGAGTGCCAAGTTACCATCGGCTGACACACAGGTTGTACTTCCATACACCCATCCTATTCTGCTCTCCCTCCGATGGCTACGCAGCCACCTCCATTAGTGAGCTGAACGGCTCAGGTTGGGTTCCCCGGAACCCATTCCTGTAACAGGCACTCTGCATGTGACCCCGGGTACATGTATATAAACACAGCTGAAGTGGGAACCGGAGAAGCAACCTTCTTCTCACCTTTTCCCACTTCAGTCTAAGTGGCCAGGGACAGCTGTCTCATATCGGGCCTGCCAGTATGCATGCCTGATCCACCCCCACAAGGTCCTCAGCGCCAGGCAGTATTCCTGGGCTGCCTTGACCCTGGACACATCCCTGACAATAATATCATATCTCACCTTATCTCCATTCCAACTCTGCCCCATGATCCAAGTATCCCTTCCAACTCGATTACTCCATTGTCTACTAGATCATCCTTTAGTTCCAATTGATCCTATCTCTTTGTAAGGAATGATGTTCCTTGAGGCTGACCATCTTTATTTCCTTGCTATAAATAATGTACAACAATGTAATTACATATTTATATAATGGAGTTGAGATGAATGGAGTTTAACTCCTTTCTTCCACACCCATCAAAATATAGCTGTTACAGGAATGGGTTCTGGGGAACCCAACCTGAGCTGTTCTGCTCACAGGTGGAGGTGGCTGTGTAGCCGTTGGGGGGAGAGCAGGAGAAGATCCGAGGCTGGGTGTGCTAATGGTAACTTGGCACTCCAAGGAGTGTACCAGCAGCGAGTGTGGTGGCCTGCTAACGGTAACTTGGCGCTCTGAGGAGCATACCAGTAGCGGGAATAATGGGGGCTCCTTGAGGGAGCCACCTAACAATCGGCCAGTGGTGACTTGGCGCTCATGCAAGTGTACTGGTAGCATGGGTAGTTGGCACTCCTTGAGGGAGCTGCCCAGTGGTTGACTATTGGTTACTTGGCACTCAGGGGAGTGTACCGGTAGCAGGAATTGTTGGGACAAGTGGGCTGGTTGACCAGTGCATGGTAATGAGTGACTGTGGGAATTTGGGCCCATGGGTACATGGCCAGGCATCCTGGGGCTGCCTGAGTCATTTCTCCCTCCCAAGAAGGGAGGAAGGGTTGTAGGACCCAGTAGGGTACTACAGGAAGGGTAGGAATGGGAGCTCAACCACCCAGTGGGGGGGTGGGAGCAGGAAGGGTGAGGTCTGGTGTCTGAGCACTCACTGGGCCATTGAGGTTTTCTCACAGATTGTAAGAATATCGATGTAGACATAAATATGGATCAAGTCAGATGTTACAGGAATGATTTACAGGTGGTGGCACACTGGGGTGGCAGATACAATCACTGGGTGATAGTCTGAGATTGTATAATTGATGAAGAGAACAATTCCGGCATCTGCCTTATACATCATATGACTTCTAACTATCTAATATAAAAATCGCAATGGTCAAAGGAAGTCCCTTGAAACTCAACAAATCCCCCAGCCAGCACCAAAACCCAGTGGGAAAGCTTGGCATGGGGTTTGACAAAGAAATAAAGTTGGAGGGGCTAAGGTTTGATTGTCTATAGTCACGGACCATAAGATTCTAGGTCCATTCCCATAACAATAGCTCTATTGTTACGGATATGGAGTCTCCAACGACCATATCCGTCACATAGTCAAAGACTTCCCCACTCTATCGCTCTCCCTCTTTCTCCCTTTCGTCCTCTATCCTGATACCCTACCCTCCTTACTCGTTCTACCCCTCCCCCCCCCCTCATGCAAAGCTTTCCCCATTGGGGTTTTGGTGCTGGCTGAGGTTACTTGTGTTTCGCAGGATTTCCTGCGACCTTACCATTTGTAGATAGTCACACGTCTTGTACGGAAACCGCCGAAGGCGGTTCCTGCTAACTAACAACTACTCTCTACAACTGTCTTGTGTGTCGTCTTCTGTAACAACCCTTCCTGTGACTCAACTGAACCTGTGTGACTGTACAACTCACAACATGTCTTATAAGTCTGGTTATGTCGAGTCCTCTAACGGTCCTCGCCATGAGAACTCGAGGTCGCGAGTCGAAGACTCTCGACATGTGTATCATCCTATGGAATCTGTACCCTATGGGACTTCATCACTCCGCTCTCCCCCCAGTGCTCGACAGACGACGTCACATCATGATCTTGGAGATCGTGAATACTCTGAGGTCCACTTTCCCATGATGCCGGCACGTTCGCTATGCGAATGCCAAGTAGCTGCCCATCCACCATCTGTTCCCTCCTTCGTCAGTCATCATATTCCCCCGCCAACGGTACGTTCCCTTTGGGAACACCAAGTCACCGAAGGCCCCATTAGTCAATCCTCACTGCACGCTCATGATATCAACCCGCTACTGGTACGTTCGCGCTGTGAACGCCAAGTACCCAATGGCAGTTATACGAAGTTCTCACCCACCTCACGAGTTGCGACCTCGCACACGGTACGCTCCATTGAGGAGCGCCAAGTAGCTGTGGCTGACCCGTCTGTCCTGACGTCTCCGACTACCTACCATCAATTCCTTAATAGCTCACTACATCACCAATCACGATCGATGGGAATTCGATCGTCCACTCCCATGCAAGACTGGGATCACTCATCGATTACATATCCCATCATGGTACAGACTAGATATGACGTTCATCATCCCGCTATAAGAACGGATCGAGGAATGGGGATTTCCCCCCATCCCCGTAACATCTATACAGCTTATCTCTTTGATGGACCTGAGGAACTAGGAGATACCAGGTCAGCACCTACACCAACCTTACACTGTTCTGATTGATTCTGTATCTCTTGTGTATATAGCCCTATGTTCTGCTGAGGCTTGGAACCTCAGAGTTATCTATGACAAGGTTTTCAGTTGATATTTGACTCGGACTGACAAGTGATTCCTGACACTTTGGTTGTCCTGAGAAATGGAAAAATTGTCTTGTTCCTGTCATATCCATCCACCACCACCACCTTCTGTCACCTCTGGCCATCCTGGATTGCCTCTGCTCCTTTGTCTCCAACCTCGGAGCCCCCAGATCCCACAATCTCCTCCAACTCCCCCAATGGTCACCACCCTCCCATTTCAATATATTACCTATGCCTCCCTAAGTACGGAACCCTGAAGGTCTCCAGACAGCTCCAACGTCCGCAAGCGCACCCCCACCTCTGCTGGGTCATTTAGTTGCCTACCCTGCAAGTCCACCTTTGGACCGATCCCTCCATTCCACTTCTGGGTTATAACCCATTAACCCCATAACCCAAGATGTCGGTAGTATTTAGTCAGCTAACCCTTGACCCTGTTAGGTCAGCTCCATCTGCCCCTGCCATTTATGGGCCCACCACCTAGACTCTCTCTGTATCTATATATACATAACTTGTAAATACATTACACCTTAGTGAACAAATTGACTAGAGTTAATCCCCCTCTTCTAGAAGACTCCTCAGTCCATAAATTAGGGCACCAACATGATACTGGGCACAGCACTCCTGGTAGAGTCGCTGAGGCTGTAGCCCTCCAAACATAGAGTTGTTTTTGTTTGTCCTGAATCCAGTGTCTGACAGTTCCATGCTAAAGGGGCTTTATGGTGGATGGATGTGATGGCACCATTGATGTTCTAAACAGATATAGATCTTTGAGACATGGGACTGTCATCATTTGATTTCTAGATGTCACGACCCGGCATATCCGTCACTTCCGTCAACGTGTCCTAGTGCCACTTGGCCCTTCCCACCTGCTACCATCATCATCCGTCCATCCATCCTTCCACCTGTCACCCTCATCTGCACTTCCTCCCCCACATGCATACCTTCCAACCAAGGTTGCCCGTTCAAGTGGTTCATTGTTGTCTGCCCACCAGCCAGATGGCCTTTTTCTCTTTTGTTCGCTTGCAGGCTATTGTTTCCCCTTTTGTCACTCTTTGGTTCTTTATTTCCTTTTGTTGGCAAGGTTTGCCGACATTAACCATTTGTCCACTTCTTCATTCATTAATATCACGCTTGATCTGCCACTCCTTCCAGGCCAGCCCATTTAGTTACTTGTGCTTATATGCATGTAGGTTACACCGGATGTACCTCAGTTCATATATCAACTTGGATTTCCCCCCTTGTCTCTTCTCTACATCATAAGGCTCCTGTCTGAAATTGGGACAACAACGTAAGAACAAAGCACAGTGCTCCACCCGAGTTGCTGAAGCTGAAGTCCCACCCCTCCGACCTTACGAGCCCGGACAACTTTGCATGCCTTGCAGATCATCCAGATATGCATCCAACATGTTCCTGACACTAGACACCCAGCCCATGATGGCATGATACCAGAATGCAGACTAAAAATTGGTCAAACATCTCAGGATGATAGCCATTGACACATTGATGCACTGCGATATGTATTTAAAACACATCAATATCATGCTTAGTTCCACTGCTGATAACTAGTGTTATGGAAACGGAGAATCTTATGGTCCATGACGCAACCAGACCTTGAGGCCCCTTGCTATGGAAATGGGCCTAGACTCCTATTGTTACAGGAATGGGTTCCGGGGAACCCAACCTGAACCATTCGGCTCACTAATGGAGGTGGCTGCGTAGCCAGAGGAGGGAGAGCGGAATGGGATGAGTATTTGGAAGTACAACCTGCGGGTTGGCCAACAGTAACTTGGCGCTCCTGGGAGCGTACCGGTAGCAGGTGTGCTGGGAGTGGTTGGCTAGCAGTGACTTGGCGCTCAATGGAGCGTACTGGTAGCGTGGGATACTGGGACTCCCAAAGGGAGTCACCCAGTGGGTGGCTATTGGTGACTTGGCGCTCATGGGAGCGTACCGGTAGCGGGAGTTGTTGGGGAAAGCAGGCTGGTGGACCAGTGCACGGTAGTGGGTGACTGTGGGAAGTGGGGCCCGTGGGTGTGTGGCCAGGCATCCTGGAGCTGCCTGGACCATATCCCTCTCCTAAGGAGGTGGGATAGGCTACAGTTCCTGATAGGGAACTTCTGGTTGGAGGGGAGTGATTGCTCAACCACCCGGTGGACTGGTGGGAGCGGGCAGCAGGAGGTTGGGCATGGGAATGCCCTCCTCATTGCGGTTTTGTCATGGAGAGGATGAATAGGGAGGTGGACATGGTTCTGAGGTTACAGGTTGAGTTTACAGTGGTGGCACAATGGTGAGGAAGTTACAATTGCGGTACAAGGTTTGTGGGTTATGTATTTGATAATGAGAAAACATCTCGGCATTTGCCATACATGTCATATGACTTGTGTCTATCTAATACAAAGGTTGTAATGGCCAAGGGAAGTCCCTTGGAAATCAACAAATCCCCCAGCCAGCACCAAAACCCAGTGGGAAAGCTTGGCATGGGGTTTGGCAAAGAACAAAGTGAAGGGAAGGAATTGTCTTACCTGTGTGCATGGTCCATAGGAATCTCCATTTCCATAACACCTATAGACCAGGCACACAGGTAAGATATTTCTTACTTCTTTTCACTTCATTCTCTGCCAAACCCCATGCCAAGCTTTCCCACTGGGTTTTTGTCAGGGCAATAGCCCTGAACCCCGAGTCTTATGTAACAAAGGTGTACTTAGAGTCATGTTGTTAAGTGGCAACTTCTGGTTACTGCTTAACACTACTGTAAAATACACACCATTGTAACACTTACGGACTAGTGTGCTGAGCGACCCACATGACCTCACACTTTTTTAAGTGTATGTGTGTTTAAAAATAAACACAAACCACAGACTTATACATCTTTAACATTCTGACTCAGTAGTGCCTATGGCACCAAAACATGCCTGCAAGTGTTATGGAAATGGGATTTTCCCATTTTTAGCCTCTTATGGGCTCTATGCAGTACAATATCATGTGACATGTAAATAATAACAACCGAACCAACTATTATCACCCAAAACACCTGATGTCCATGTTATTGTAAACACCACTGTTACAACATCTGTTACATTAATTGTAACATCTTCTCAATGTCATGGCCCCCTCCTGCACCCGAACGCTATAGAAATGGGCCAATTAGGCCCCATTTTTATAACAGCAAGGGCAAGGTTGCCTCTGCAGCGATGATAAAAAAGAACGAGTGGTTCATAAAGAAACCACAATCTCCCATTATGGGAGATTCACAACAAAAGTCATCATCAGATGATGATGAGGATCAACATGATCCTCAAAAAGCAACACTTCAGGGCTGGTCCCTGAGGGTTCAAAAAACTTACATGGAGTAAGTGCAGGGCCCAATACCCCTAGAACTCCATGTTACACAAATCTTACCCACATCAGGGAAGATTCATCACCTCCAGAAGAGGTGATCGACTTATGCAATGAACATGTAAGTGCCGAAAAATCAGCCCAAAAAGCTGATTGGACTAAGACACAGGAAACTCCAGGGTCCCACTATCCCCTGGAGTCTTCCCCCATCTCCCCAAGTCAAGCCCCAAAGGCAGACAAAGGGAAACAGAGGGAAGAACCTCTGTGTTGGCTGTCCAACAAACTACTGGACTTGTTCCAGGTCCCATCTGAATGGAGGATGGGAGATGAAGAACAACTCTTTCTCAGGCTGAAGGCCCAAGAAAGCGCAAAGGAATGCCCAGAGTGCAGGATCCCTCAGAGTGTAGAAGCTCGAAGAGAACTTCCGCTACCTGCACAACCCCATGCCATGCCAGACAAGTGTCAGGGCCCAGCCTCGGACTCGGAGGCTCCCTGACCTCAACCCCCATCTAACCTGTCCTCACACTATGTGGGGCATGAGATGTATAGTAAAAGAAAGGGAATATATGCACTTGCCTATGCAGGGCATGAGATGAGAAGAAGGGTAAAGGTCTCATCTCCCCGCATGGTTGCTATATAAAGGAATGGGTCACATGCCCACAACTATACAGCTCCTAGAGTTGTGTAGTGTGACCTGGAGGGAACACCCAGGTGGCAGTGCCCAGTAAGTGTGGGAACGTTCTGGGCAAGTTGCTTGCCCAGAATTGTGGCTGTGACCCGTGGGAACATTCTGGGCGAGCTGCTCACTCAGAAAGTTCCCACGCTATCCCATGTGCATGTGTACACAACACACAAAGGCAACAATGAGGCAACAATCAAAGAATAAAGGGGGTAAAGTAGGTGGGGAGTCCGGGGCACCCTAAGGCAGGGTGCTGAACCCTGACAACAAGGCAAGGTCACCAACCTTGGAGGAGGTCTCTGAGATTATGAGGAGAAGGTGAACTGAAATGAGAGAGTTCGCTGAGGAAGCCTTACAACAAAGTAAGGAAAAATCAGCGAGTAGACTCTTCCATGAAAAGGAAGCACCCCCCTTGACCCCCTCACCTAGACAAAGTGAGTGTGGAGTTTACACTCCAAGAACCCCTTCTGGAACCCCCAGAAGCGGCAACATGAACTGGGGAGAGTCACTACTCGCCCAGCCTAATTTCCTCCTGGATAACCAGGAATTGTGCATAATAAATGCAATAAACTCGATCCAAAAAAAGATCGAGGAAACGAGCCACAATAGTATGGCTCGTCTAGAGATAACTCTAGAAAGAATGGCCAATGCGATCAATGTGTTGACTGACAAAATCAGTGAGCAAACTGACTTGCTGAAAGAAATAAATTTCTCACAAAATAGTGAGGAAACAAAAAGATATCCCTGGACCACAGGCCAGGAAAAACCAAAACTCGTGAAAAATTCACAAAAAGAACAACCAGTGAAAGTACACTGGATTACCACCAGTGACTTGACAGAGACGCTAAAGAAGTCCTTCTCCCAAAGATAGGAGAACACAATGCCAAAAGGAGGCATCATTCAGAAATCAGGAGAAGGATTGGCACGTACCAAAGGTTTGGCCAAACCTCCTTCACTGATGAACCTCTTGAACAGAGAGGTAACAACTCACTCTCTCAAAAGAATGAGAGAATTTCTATCCAGCCTCAGGTGCAACTACCTGAAACAAAAGAACCACTGAGAGAACAGTCTCTCCCAGCGAAAAACCCTCCATTGGACAGTGACCCTGCTAAGGCAGGGGAACAAGAGTACCTGGGAAAATGGTACAAAAAGGCCATAAGAATGGCTGAAGTAAGAATACTCACTCCATACCCGGAGGCTCTGAAGAATGGCCTGGCTTTCCCTGACAAGAAATGGTCAGGGGAGAATGACATGGAGTTGTTCTGGCAGTGGTTCACAGAACTACTGGGATTCCTTGCCTCGTGAGGATGCAAAGGCCCTCAGTTCGATGAAGTCCATTTGGACTGCTTAATTCACAGACTAGGGGGACCTGCTGAAGGAGAGAATGAAGGAAGGTCAGTTGGGGGTTCAAACGAGACCACCACCAAGCTGTTCCCTGGTTCTTTAGTATGGGGGAGTGTACTAGTAGAATTTGTTGTAATTATAGTACCAATCCAAGTGTTTTGGCTAATTCTATTTTATGGGTTAGTCTAAAAGTCTCTGAGAAATGACTTACAGATAAACAAAGCCCTGTGGAGCTGTTCCTCTATTGTAATTTCTCAATTTATCTGGGTGTAATTCTGTGTAGGATCATTTTAATTTGGATTTTAACTTGAATTAAATCTTTTACTTGGTGAATTTTCAAAGATTCTACTCAGTTAATGGGTTTAGATCGTGTCTGAAGTGTTCCTTGACCTTGTCTTATTTATTTTTATTGCTTGTTTTAACAGTAGCAAAATAACTGTTTTGTGTTTACACTTTGAAATCTGGAGTGTTAACCAGCTCTCCTGTTGAAATATTTACTTAATATCCCTCTCCCTATTTGCTTCCTTTTACTACAGTGGCAATCTTAACTGTATATCACTTTTTCACACTGGAGTGATACCCAGAAATGCTTGAGAAAAATAATACTCTATTTTCTTACTTCTCTGAGGGGAGCGAAAAGTCGCAGAAAGGGTCTCCCTTTTATACTCCTTGGGTTGCCTTCCTTTTTCATGCTCTACCTTGTATTTACAGGATTTATTTACAGTATATTTTCCTCAAACTGAATAAAAATGAATTTTTCACACTATAGTCCTTGCCTAAGCTATTTTAATGGTTTAATTAGAACTTGACTGTGCTGCATTTGTCGCAGTTTTCTATTTCAAATTCCTCTTATTTACCATTAAGTTTGCTATGACTCGGTCATTCTGAATTCAAACTTTGCATTACTGCGCATATGGCTGTGCTGAGACCTTCAGCTGATTTATTCTATTTTTATCCAGTGACATTTAGTTGAAATGAAACTTGAAATAATAAATGAGTGAATTGTTCAGGTTTAGAACTGAAAGAAAAAGTTGCTAGTAGTTAAGAATTGATCAAACGAATGTGTTATAGCTCTCTGCTTTATTAGTATATCATTCCCTAAAATTCCTGCCATGGTCCATTGTAGTTTGGTGGATTTCGTGGATTTCATCCATCTCCCCTGATTCCCATTTGTATTATTGCATCCTAGTCCTTCATATGTATTGTCTGTTGTTATAATAGGTCGTCCTCTAAGATATCATATTTTTATGTATTTTATTTGGGGCTTGGGACCTCTAGAAGTTGTCTTCCCATGCGTATTCAGGTTACTAACTTCATGTCCTTGTATCTCATTCATTTCTGAATGGTTTTTCACGTTCTCAGCATCATAAATCTTCATTTATTCCAACCTTTCCAATGGTACTAAAGTTGTACTCTAACTCTCGGTATTTGTCAAGTTAGCAAAAGTTTGCACGCACATTCGGTAATCATGTGTGTTGTTCCCATACTCGTTTGTGTGCGGGCACCATTTCTGTTTAATTGTTCGGAATTTATTGTATGCACGGGTGTTTGTATCCTCAATACAGGCTTCCATGATTTATTTCAGATTTTTCCCTCATGATCTGAGGTGTTTTTGTACTTTCCGTGCTTTGTTTTGACCGGGGTCTTCCTTATTTGGACAGAAATTGGTCTTTGCAATCTGCCGAAGTGCGGATCTCAGTTCCAACAGCCAGTTCCCTTCACATTGCCACCCTCACATGTCTTTAAGCATGATGTGGATTTCTATATTCCTGTCGTTGGTGTAACTTCACAACGGCTGGACCGTTTGGGCTGAAACTTTGCATAACGATAGTTTCCAATTTATGATATTTTCCATGTAAATCTTGTTATGTGTTTTAAATATGGATCTTGCATGAACGTCGTCTCTTCCCTGAGCCATGACTTTGATGTCTGTCATATCCATACAATCCCGACCTCCGCTCCGGGCTCCCGGAACTCTGAACTCCGACTTCCGGAGCCCTACTTCCCTTCTGTCACCTTCTCCTTGCCGACTCCCAAGAGGTTATCCCACCTCCGGCTTGGACACCACCTTCGGTCCGACTCCGGAACATTCCGGGTCCGACCCCTACCTCGACACCTTCCAGACGAGTATGCAAAACCTATGCTCCCGACTCCGGACCTCCGCTCTGGAATCCCGTTCGCATCTCCGTCTCCGGAACCTCCGGTCTTAGCTCCGACCTCGGACTTTGACCCCACCTCCGCTTATACCCATTGTATTGGTTAGCTCATTCCATTTAATTATGTTTGCCAATATTCCGGAGTTTAACCTCCGAGTTCGGACTTTCCGGACTTACTCCGGACCTTGCAACTATTGCATTGTCCATTTCAATTCCGCTATTCTCCCTCATTCCTATTTGGGCTGCTGCTTCCTTTCTATTCAGTCAGCTAGCCATTCCCCACTCCCAACCTCCTTCCTTCCTCCTTGGGCCTTGGCCCTTCATTCCTCCTTTGGGAAACACCATTGAGTCAAACACTTGACCCTCGGTATTGTTCCTCTTTCCATCTCCCTTTGTCTCCTTTCGTCCTACCCTTGTTCCTTTTGATTCCGGACCCCTCCTTATATACAATGTACCTAGTAACTTGTAACCTCAGTCCGAAATCGACATGAATTCCCCCAAGAGACTTTCCCTCTGCTAGATCCGAAATTAGGGACCCCCAGGACAACCAGCAATGGCACAGCGCTCCGCCTGAGTCGCTGAGGCCGAGGTCCTTCCATGCTAAGTCTCCGATTCCACTCCGGAGTCGTCCGAATCTGCCCGTTCTGTCATATCCATACAATCCCGACCTCCGCTCCGGGCTCCCGGAACTCCGAACTCCGACTTCCGGAGCCCTACTTCCCTTCCGTCACCTTCTCCTTGCCGACTCCCAAGAGGTTATCCCACCTCCAGCTCGGACACCACCTTCGGTCCGACTCCGGAACATTCCGGGTCCGACCCCAACCTCGACACCTTCCAGACGAGTACACAAAACCTATGCTCCCGACTCCAGACCTCCGCTCCGGTATCCCGTTCACGTCTCGTCTCCGGAACCTCCGGTCTTAGCTCCAACCTCGGACTTTGACCCCACCTCCGCTTATACCCATTGTATTGGTTAGCTCATTCCATTTAATTACCTTTGCCAATATTCCGGAGTTTAATCTCCAAGTTCGGACTTTCCGGACTTACTCCGGACCTTGCAACTATTGCATTGTCCATTTCAATTCCGCTATTCTCCCTCATTCCTATTTGGGCTGCTGCTTCCTTTCTATTCAGTCAGCTAGCCATTCCCGACTCCCATCCTCCTTCCTTCCTTCTTGGGTCTTGGCCCTTCATTCCTCCTTTGGGAAACACCATTGAGTCAAACTCTTGACCCTCGGTGTTGTTCCTCTTTCCATCTCCCTTTGTCTCCTTTTGTCCTACCCTTGTTCCTTTTGATTCCGGACCCCCCCCTTATATACAATGTACCTAGTAACTTGTAACCTCAGTCCGAAATCGACTTGAATTCCCCCCAAGAGACTTTCCCTCTGCTAGATCCGAAATTAGGGACCCCCAGGACAACCAGCAATGGCACAGCGCTCCACCTGAGTCGCTGAGGCCGAGGTCCTTCCATGCTAAGTCTCCGATTCCATTCCGGAGTTGTCCGAATCCGCAAGTTCTAACACGTTCTAACAATGTCACTCATCCCATTAATGAATATCTCATTGATGTGCGATCCTATTATTATGAAAATTTGGGTGGATTAAGAATATATCCCTTCCTTTCTAATGGGCCATCAAACTCGTCTCTGTCATTACTGCTTGTTCTTCACGCTTTCCTTTTGAATGTTGTCCTCATTTTCCGAGAGCTTTGGTCATATCTCCGTCATCTATGGGTAGTTTTCCCTGAAATTACTTTCATTGGGTCCGTTTGGGAGACATCTACATTCCCTATTATAAACACAACTTTGAATTTTGCATTGGTTCCTAAGGAATCCTTGTTCCATGGTACTTCCAGCCTCGGCTACATGTGCGGGCATGGGAAAGTAGTTTCTGTGGAGGTTCTCTGGTTGGTTTTATAGTCAAATCTTGCTCGATTGTCCTAGTTCCTTGTTCAATATTCGCTATAAATTCCCCCAAGCATTCTGTCTTGTTGGTGCTAAGCTTGAAGTATTTTTATTAATTTTCTTTCTTCCAATTTATTGTATGTAGTCGTAATAATTTGTTAAAATTTGTTAAAATTCAGGTTCTTCTATTTTCTGATATCTACTTGTCGTATGGGGTTTTTCGTGATTTATCTGACATATTTCCATAATGAGTTTTCATAGGGTGACCGTTATTTCTCCTACACCGCATTCAACCTCAGAATCAGACTCTGAGATGAAACTCTCCTCAGAGGAAATGAGGGCATGTTCCTTGAAGTTCTCAACATACTGATGAGAACTTTTATAAAAACATCTGCCACGTTAAACACAACAAAGAAATACTGCAATGTAAAATATGAAGCAGACAAAAGCTTAAAACAGTTCTATTTAGAACTGTCAAAAGCAGCATCCCAAATGGTGACGCTGCCAGACCAGGTGTCCTTCAATGCCAGGCTCCTAAACAACATTCCCCTTGAATGGAAGAGGGAAATGATCGCTCATGATAGAATCAGAGTGGACTTCTCCTCAAACAAGGAGATGATAAGAGCAATATCTCGCATGGACGAGATAATCGATGGGCTGAAGATGTCTTCAGCATACAAATCGGGTTATTACACCCAAACAACCACCACAGCAACCACAAGCTGCAGTAGAACCCTCCCATCAGGGAAGAGGGCTGAGGAGCCCAAACCCAGATGGAAAGAGGATTCATCCTCGAAATATTCAAGGAAAACTGACCAAAAATTTGCGGCAAGTGTGGCAAATTAGGGCAAACAAAAGATTGCCCTAAACATCATGCAATGAGTGACGAGAAACCAAGGCACATAGCTGCCATGGAAGTCACCCATTTATCAGAAGAAGAGTTGGAGGACTCATCGGAAGATAAACTGGAGAATAACTCTGGCAACTCTGAAGCATCAAGCTTTGAAGTTGAGGACCCATATGAGGGACCTCAATACTCACCTGATTCAGAGGGTGAGGAAGTCAATGTTGGGACCATAAGAATGGGCCCAATGTCAGTTGTTGACCACAATGACACCAATTATGGAGTCAAACTGGCAGTAACACGCCAGTTAGAAGAATCTGCAGATAAGAAAGTTGCAGAGGCTTTGGTGGAAACACCAAAGAAGGACACCTTGGGAACTGACACCAACCCAAGAAGAACAAGGGGAAAGGGAAGAAGGACCAAAAATCCCATGAAACCCAAACCCCCTTATTCGATGCAAAATTTTGCATCTCAAAAGATGCAGGGAAATATCCCACGAACAGACCACTCTCTACTAAGAGAATGTTGATGGCCCACATCAAAATAGCAGGCATAAAAGCCTACATGCTGTTCAACAGTGGGGCCGAAACTGATGTGATATCGCTGGATTTCATCTGTGCAGTCCACATCCCAATTCTCCAGTTGGAGAATCCAGTCATCCTCCAAATGGGGATAAAAGGAACAAGATCAAAAATCTTGTTCGGAACAAACATGGATGTCGAGATCAACAACCACATTGACAAACATTACTTCGATGTTATCAACATCAACAGATATGACACCATATTTGGCACCCCTGGTTGAATAAAAACCAGGTAAACTTAGACTTCCGATCTCACAAAGTGAGAATGGCATCCAAGGGCAACATAGACACCCTTGGAGTCGGAGAAGACCATGCAACGAGATTGCATGGGTGGAAAACTCGAGCAAGGACTCGAGAACTGCCAAGAAAAAAGCCTCCCTGACTGGGAGGTGAGAAAGAAACACACCTCAGGGTAATCCAAAAGAGATACCCTGAAGGTTGGCCCAATCCTAGTCCAGAAGGACCAGAACTTCCAGATGTACCACATCTGGAAGGACTCTCCATGACTAACCCGAGTTTGAAATACTCAGGGAATGGTGGAGACAAAAGTTTGAAACTGTAATGGCACCAGTGCCATTAGAGATGCCTCCCTGAGGGAGGTTAACCATTGGATCCCATTAAAGGATCTGAACAAGAAATTTCAGGAAAATACCCTGAGATGCCCTGCAGCACTGCAGGAAGCACTAGCGACTAAAATAGATTGCTATGCAAAAGCAGGATGGTGGTATCCTGCAAGCAGCAAGTGAGCATGCCCACTACTGTGCATGTTATGGAAATGGGATTTTCCCATTTTTAGCCTCTTATGGGCTCTATGCAGTACAATATCACGTGACATGTATATAATAACAACTGAACCATCAATTACTACCCAAAAACACTCCTGTCCATGTTATTGTAAACACCACTGTTATAACTTCTGTTACATTAACTGTAACACTCTTTCAATGTCATGGCCCTCTCCTGCACCTGAACACGATAGAAATGGGCCAATTAGGCCCCATTTTTATAACAGTGCATCTGCAAAGCAGATGGATCTTTGTCCACAGTAATTGACACAAGAAATTGAAACTCAAACATGATTCTCGACATCACTCCAATGCCAGACATGTGACTGATCCAAGAATCAGTCACCAGAGCAACATACCCATCCAAGATCAATATGTCGGATGCATACGAACAAATATGCATGGATCCAGACAATGTCCACAAGACAATGTTCTCTACATCCCATGGGATGTACAACTCCAAAACGATGCAGCAAGGAGACTGCAGGGCTCCCTGTACTTTCCAGCACATGTTGACCTGGGAACTATGAGGAGAAATAGGCAGATGTTTACATGTCTGGTTCGATGACATCTTCACCAGCACAAGCTCGGTGGAGCACCACAATAAAGCACTATTGTGGTTATTCACTTGCCTCAAGGGGGGAAGTTCTACATAAGCCAGAAGAAATTCCAGCCATGCATGGATGAACAAGGCATCCATGCTCAAGTGGATAAAATGGAGAAAATCTGCAACTTGTCAGAGACCAGGTTCGACATACAGAGATGTCCCTGTGATTGGAGGGCTACAGCCTCAGCAACTTCTGCCAGGAGCGCTGTGCCCAGTAACACATTGGTGCCCTAATTTATGGACTGAGAGGGAACTCTAGAAGAGGGGGAAAACTCTAGTTGATATTTTTGCTAAGGTGTAACGTATCTACAAGTTATGTATATATAGTTACAAGGGGAGTCTAGACAGTGGGCCCATAAATGGCAGGGGCTGGGCAGAGCAGACCTAACAGAGTTACAGGTTAGCCAACTGAATATTACTGACAACTCGGGTTACAGTTAACAGGTTGGCAGGTTACTGTACTGGCACGACCAACAACCCGGGTCACGTGGAGGCGTGGGAAAAAGTTTCGGAAAACCACCAACCAGCAACCCTGTGTTATGCGTTACACCTGACCGGATTCACATGGGATACAGGTTGGTTTTTTGATTGTTTTTTAATGAGATTGGGTCTTACCTTAGCTGCAGTGTAAGATTTATTCGTCTTAGAAGTCATATTATACTGACACACATTTGGCAACGTGTTATGAAATTTACTGTAAATGACAAAAAATTTCAAGCATGTGTTCATGATGGCTTCGGAGTTGGCTGAATTTTGCTATTCACATTTTTGAATGTATATACAATACAAAAAAGGAAAATTGAATTACATCAGCACAGCCACCACAAAGTCCGTGAATCTGCATTACGCTGGACAGCCGACTGGCTGCCTCGCGTTACGCGTTACTGGTTGTTGGTCATGCCAGTACAGTATAACCCAGAAGTGGAATGGAGGGATCAGTCCAAAGGTAGACTTGCAGGGTAGGCAACTAAATTACCCAGCAGAGGCAGGGATGTGCTTGCAGACGTTGTAGGGGTGGTGGTCACAGACACCCTAGAACAGGCGATATATCAGGTCTCACATGCAGGATAAAATGTTAGAAAAACATACAGTGGAAAGTTGGCTAGGAATTAGGTGATGAGGTTATAGTATGGATGGTAGAGGGCATCGAGGCGATTCCAACACATGTCACATGAGGAGAATCAGTGAGGTATTCACAGAGATATGCAGATTCTAGTTGTGTATTGCGATGCATGTCACATGTTCATTGCACATGCATGGGAAATGGGGTGCACAGATGGTCCCTGGCATCCCTCAGGCTTCATAAAAATAGGAATAAATATCCATTGTTCATGTTGTGGCTCGTTGGGAGGATGTGCCAATTTTGGGACCATGGTGATATGTGGTTGGAAAGTTAGGAAAAATGTGCCGGATATTCCCCACCTCAATGCTATCTCACTCAATTCTCCATTAAATTGGATGCAGTTTGTTGCATTGGATAGCTGTAGTTTAGGTGAGTTGGTTGACATAAAGGGAGCGCAGTTGTGTCGAGTGATTTGGGCTGGAGATGCAGGTTGGGTTTTCCACAGCCACTTTCTATTGTTTTATATTTTGTTGCTTGTGATATTGTGTTTCCTATTCTATTTTCTCTTGCGACATGACCAGATGAGTCATATGGAACATGCTGGAAGCTCACAGATGTGTTTTCAGGGTCATTTGTATATAATATTGGCTAGTTACATTTTGATACAGAGATTTTGTCAGGGTGCACACCCTGACTAGCCCGGACCTGGACCCGCATCCAGACCCGCTACATTTCCCACACACATTCCTGCGCTGCATGCTCCGTGCACCGCATGATCCGGCCCCGGATCCTGCCTTCATGTGACTTCCGGATATTCCCGGAAGTTTTCCTGATATGGTGGCCACTGTGGGAAGATGAGAAGTTAGCTTCCTTCTCATCTTCTTACCCACAGTAGGTTGTGCCCTGGATAGGGCTGGTTACACCAGTAGGCTGTGGACCATAGGGGAGGGTCATGGGGACCCAGGAGTCGTCCCCTGACAGATTTCCCCTCTGCTACGTTTAGATCTGGTCACCAAGTGAAGTGTGCTGGAGGTGTGGTTGAGTGCAGTAGTCTTGAGGGAGGCAAGGTAGCCTCACAGTGTCCTCAGGGAGATCCACACTGAGTTATAGGATACCAAGTCCCAGTTGAGTTTTGAGTTTGGTCTTGATTCTGTCCAAGGAAGCCGCTTGCTGGCCCCCCTTTTCATTTCTCATCCTGCTGGGTGGGAGTAGGTGTGGTGTGAAGTAGTTGAGGTGGTGGTGGTGGTGGTGGTAGGTTGGTGTGCCGCTGTGCTGTGCATCCATTCCCTATCCAGTTGTCAGGGCACACCCACCTGACCCGACCCCAGCTGACCCGGTCCCCTGTCACCCACCTGACCTGACCCCCTGCTACCCACTCCTTCCCTACTTCCTCCTCCCTTTTCTCTTCCTCTCTTTCTTTCTCCTTTCTCCCCCCCTCCCTCCTTACCCATTACACGGACGACCCCCCTCCTATCAGTGTACCATTGGCCCGGCTGCAGTACGACATGCCCTGTTACAGGAATGGGTTCCAGGGAACCCAACCTGAACCGTTCGGCTCACTAATGGAGGTGGCTGCATAGCCATCGGAGGGAGAGCGGAATGGGATGAGAGTCTGGCAGTGTAACCTGTGGGTTGGCCAGCGGTAACTTGGCGCTCCTGGGAGCGTACCGGTAGCGAGTATGACATGGGCTCCTTGAGGGAGCCACCTGGCTGTCTGCTAGTGGGGACTTGGCACTCCTGGGAGTGTGCCGGTAGCGGGTGTGCTGGGAGTGTTTGGCTAGCAGTAACTTGGCGCTCAATGGAGCGTACCGGTAGTGAGGGATACTGGGACTCCCAAAGGGAGTCACCCAGTTGGTGGCTATCGGTGACTTGGCGCTCATGGGAGCGTACCAGTAGCGGGAGTTGTTGGGGAAAGCGGGCTGGTGGACCAGTGCACGGTAGTGGGTGACCGTGGGAAGTGGGACCCACGGGTGCGTGGCCAGGCATCCTGGAGCTGCCTGGACCATATCCTTCCCCTGAGGAGGTGGGATCGGCTACAGTTCCTGATAGGGAACTTCTGGTAGGATGGGAGTAACCACTCGACCACCCGGTGGACTGGTGGGAGCGGGCAGCAGGAGGTTGGGCATGGGAATGCCCTCCTCGTTGCGGTTTTGTCATGGAGAGGATGAATAGGGAGGTGGACATGGTTCCAGGGTTACAGGTTGAGTTTACAGTGGTGGCACAATGGTGAGGATGTTACAAATCATGGTACAAGGTTTGTGGGTTATGTATTTGATAAAATGAAAGACATTTTTCGGCATCTGCCTTACACATCATATGACTTCTAACTATCTAATATAAAAGTCACAATGGTCAAGGGAAGTCCCTTGAAACTTAACAAATTCCCCAGCCAGCACCAAAACCCAGTGGGAAAGCTTGGCATGGGGTTTGACAGCGAAATAAAGGTGCAGGGACCAAAGGTCCGATTGTTCATAGTCACGGACCATAAGATTCTAGGTCCATTCCTATAACATGCCCAGACCCACCAGGTGGCCTCCCGCACACCGGGCGCTCCTGGGATCTCTTGCAGAGATACCCGGATGGACGTGGCTGTGTGCGCGGATGACGTGGCCTTAACTACATGTATATAAACACAGCCTAGGTGGGAACTGAGAAGCAACC
Source organism: Cantharellus anzutake (assembly GCF_015039405.1). NCBI lineage: Eukaryota > Fungi > Basidiomycota > Agaricomycetes > Cantharellales > Hydnaceae > Cantharellus > Cantharellus anzutake. The sequence continues at coordinate 12,137 of NW_024067366.1, read as the reverse complement.
TTCTTCTCACACTTCCCACTTTAGCCTAAGTGGCCAGGGACCCTTGTCTGCTTTGGGCCCATTGTTACGCACACCCACATCACACCCTACCAGGCCCTCAGCCCTGGGTGATATACCTGGACGCTCTTGACCCCGGGTTGGTCCCTGACAGCAGAAGAAGGTTTCAACCCCATTTCCCCCACCTCCCCTGCCATGGTGACGCAAGAACAGTATGACGACTTGCTGGCCCGGTTCCAGGAACTACAGGCCATTGTGATAGCCCAAGCCCAGGGCCAGCCCACCCACGTGCCCAGACCACCCAAGGTCGCCCCCCTACCCCCTTCTCGGGAGCCAGTGAGGACCTCGACTGCTTCAAGGCTGAATGTGGGATCTATCTCTACATCTGCATGGCTGAGTTCCCCAGCACTCTCTCCCAAGCCCTCTTCATGCTTTCCTACATGAAGGGAGGGACTGCAGGAGCATGGGCAACACAGCGCACCATGGCACTACTGACAACAGGCTCCCCCACACCCACCATGGACGAGTTCAATGCAGAACTCGATGCCATGTTCCAAGACCCGAACCGGGCGGCCACAGCCCAGAAAAGGTTGGCTACTGTCCGACAGGGGAGTGACCCCATGGACAAGCTCATTCAGGAGTTTGAGATATTGGGGCCCACTTCACAGCTGGGCGACGTAGGGCTAGTCGACCACTTCAAGCGGGCAATCAACTCCCAGCTCCATGAGAGCATCTACCAGCTCCGCCCTATGCCCACCACCTGGGCCGAATGGAAACGTGAGGCCACGCTCCTTGACAGCCAGTGGCAGTGCTTCCAGAGGATGCAGCTGTGCATGCCCTCACCCAAACCCCCTCCCCCACCAGTCCCCCCCGTGATTCCTGTAACCCGCCCCAGACCAGAGACGAACCCGCACCTGGAGGCCCACCAGACCTGACGCCTGCACCTGGAACACCTCCAAATGTTGATGAAGGGGCTGAGGGGCCAAGTGACGAAAGGATCAGAAGCAAGAGGGAAGGGCTAGGCACAGACCAAAGAGGGCACCCAGAGACCCAGCTGCCCATGAGAGAAAGAGGAAGGGAGCACCCCCAGCCCGCAAGGACAAGAAAACCACAGAGACAACCCCAGAGGTAGCAGTGTCCCCACCCGCTATCTACATCCTCTCCAAACACTCTCCGAGATCCCTCAACCTTGCTGTGAAGCTGACCACCCTGACCTCCCTGGCCTCTGTATCCATATCAGCACTCCTCAACTCGGGAGCCACCAGGAACTTCGTAAGCCCCGAGTTCGTCCGAAGGCACAGGCTCAAGACCACCCCGCTCCCCCAACCCATCCCCGTCCGCAACGTCGATGGAACCCCAAACAAGAATGGGGCCATAACCGAGGAACTGGAGGCCCTCTTGACGTTTGGACACCATACAGAGCGGGCCCGCTTTGCAGTCATGAACCTCGGGCAACAGTCCCTCATCATAGGGCACTCATGGCTGCTGCACCACAACCCGGAAGTGGACTGGGTATGGCAAGAAGTCGTCATGTCCCACTGTCCATCCTCCTGCCAACCACCACAGGCACGAAGTGACCAAGACCCCACACTAGAGCCCGGAGATGGGATCTATGCTACGATCATCCCTCCAGAATGGGGACATGAGCTGAGAGTGACCACTACACCCTCCCAGCGGATGGCCCAAGAAGCCCATGACCCAGAGGCAGAGCCTGTACCATTTGAAGCGCTGGTGCCAGAGCAGTACCAGGATTTCCGGGACATGTTCTCCAAAGAGGCCTTCAATCAACTGCCCCCCCGGAAACCCTGGGACCATGCCATCGACCTAGTGCTGGATGCCAAGCTCCCCAGAGGGAAGACCTTCCTGCTTTCATGGCCAGAGCAGAAGGAGCTGGATGAGTTTCTGCGAGAGAACCTGCAGAACGGGCGCATCCGACCGTCCAAGTCCCCAATGGGGGCCCCAGTCTTCTTTGTTAAGAAGAAGGATGGGTCATTACGCCTAGTTCAGGACTACCGGAAGCTGAATGAGATCACAGTAAAGAACTTGTACCCGCTCCCGCTGTAGGAATATAAAAGTTACAACACTAAAACAACCAGAAACCATCACAAAAAATTGGATAAAAATCATACAACCTCCACGGACCAGAAATAAAAATAGGAATAAAATCATAACTCAACAAAATGAATTGAAATAAAATATCGGAAAGATAATGAAGAACAGAGTCGATGGATTGAGTATCTACGCGAACTTTCAAGTCTAGGGATTAAAAGATGGTTCAGAAAACGAAGAAAAACAGCAAATAAACTCACATGAAAACAAAAACAAGGTTTCCTGTATCAAATAAAATATTAGAAATTCGTGGTAACGTGGGAAAATAGTTTTACGAACGTACGAAACGAATGACAAAGAGAAATCGGAAGGAAATCAAGGCATTCATATAATGAAAAATGGTCGGGTACGAGGAAAAGATGAAAGAATTGGAAATATTTATATGAGGAAAATAGGGAAAAATATGAATCTTTGTCGGTCTTAAAGAGTTGAAGTATAGGTCTGTGTTCGAAAAGATTTCATGTTAAAATCTGAAGAATTGAGGGAGAAACGGATTTAACAAGATTAAAACACACTTGCAGAGAAGACTGGCTCAAACATCCTGAGTTTGTGGTTAAAACGGATGAGCTAGAAATGCGAAACTAAAGAGTTCGAGTCCAGGAACGAGGCATAATTTATCCAGAATTAATTGTAAGAAAATGGATGAGCTAATGCCAAAGCAATCTGGAGAACCTCAAAATTAAATCTTGAAAAATTCATATCTTCATAAATAATCCTCATAGTTTACTGTTGTTTATACCGACGGAAAGCTACACCCTTAAGCTAACAAATAACCCCATGACATGTGACTTAGAATAAAGTGAGTAAACAAGGGTAAACAAGGTCATGATGGGTGTTAGGCAATGCAATTGGCTAATTCCCACACCAAAACTTCCAGAAAGTTCTAGAAGCAGAATGGGATGCTGATCGCTTACATAAGAGGATTGCTAAGCTCAATATAAGATTACTCAGCAATGTAAATAGTAAAGTGACATGTGAAAACAGAGCCCTTAGGAAAGGTATAAAAGACCGCATTTTCTGGTCTGACCCCTCTTCCTTCTTTACTCCTCTCCCCTACGTGCTCTGGCTCATAGGTCATAAGGCGTCCTAATAAAAATTAAGTTTTATTAGTATAAGTGTGCAGTTCAGATCACATCTGAGTAAAAGTGATCAACCCTCAGTAAAAAGTTAAGAAGAAGTTAAGAAATAGTGACGTTGAGTCAAGTCGGTTGGAGTCGCTCCGAGTTAAAAGTGACAAGACAGAGGTGAAACGACTGAAAATAGTAGGTCTATAGCGCGATTTTCGTGTGGAACAATCAGGTAGACAAGTGAATTGAACCCTGAGAGTTTCATACACACACAAACAATTAGTAACACATACAAATATCAATACACAAAGCAACCAAAACGCTACAGTGGTTGAGTTAAAGTACCAATACTAACATATAAGTATCAGAAGAAAGAACAGCCTTTTATAGGATTTCTGTTCTCCTCCTTCACCGCTCATTTCCGATGTCCTCGCCCACCTCCACAATGCCAAATACTTCTCAGCACTAGACCTGCACTGGGGGTTCAACAATGTCCAAATCAAGGACGGTGACAAGTGGAAGGCCGTGTTTGCAACCAACCGGGGGCTGTTTGAGCCCATGGTGATGTTCTTCGGGCTATGCAACTCACCTGCAACCTTCCAAACCATGATGAACGATATCCTCCAGGATTTCATCAACCGGGAGGTTGTCATCTGTTACATGGATGACATCCTCATTTTCACAACTACCCTAGAGGAGCACCAGAGGGTCGTCCGAGAGGTCCTGGAGATGCTGCAAAGGAGGAAGCTCTTCCTGAAGCCAGAGAAGTGCAAGTTCAAGTGGACACAGATTGAGTACCTCAGACTTGTCATCTCTGAAGGAAGTGTCGCAATGGACCCCGTGAAGGTCCGAGGAGTCCTTGACTGGCCCACCCCAACCAAGGTAAAGGAAGTACAATCCTTCCTGGGGTTTGTGAACTTCTACCGCTGGTTCATCAGAGACTTCTCTGAGAAGGCCCACCCACTTCACCCACTGACCCAGAAAACCAAGGTCTGGAACTGGGGCCCAGATGAAAACCACGCCTTCCACACCCTTAAGGAAGCCATCACCACTGCCCCTGTCCTCTCCTTCCCCACCGATTCCGGCCCCCTCAGGCTCGAGTGTGACGCCTCCAACTTTGCAACCAGTGCAGTTCTCTCCCAGCTCCAGTCGGACAGGGAGTTCCACCCAGTAGCGTTCATGTCCAAAAGCTTCACGGATGTGGAACGCAACTACGAGGTATACGATAAGGAGATGCTTGCAATTGTCTGAGCCCTTGGGGGGTGGCGGCGCTTCCTGGGGGGTGCCAAGGAGAAAGTCGAGGTTTACACGGACCACCACAACCCGGGGCACTTCCGCACGGCCCAGAGGCTGAACCGACATCAAGCACGGTGGTCCCTCTTCCTCTCCCGCTTCTACTTCACCCTTGTCCACTGCCCAGGGAAACTCATGGGGAAACTGGATGCACTCTCACGACGTGCTGACCACCTGAAGGGGAGAGATGACAACGAGGGGCTGACACTCCTCCAGCCGGGCTGGTTCAAGGCCTGTGCAACAGAGGCAGTCTCAGTGGAGGGTGAGGAAGCAGATATTCTGGAGAGGATATGAGAAGCGAAGGATCATGATGAATGGGTGGTGAAGGCCATGAGGGAATTGGGAGAAGGGATGCTGAGGTCGGACGAGTGGGAAAAACAGGGAGAGTTGGTCCTCTACCGGGGTAGGGTGTATGTTCTGAAAGACCCACAACTCCGCCACGATCTGGTTCGGCTACACCACGACGTGTGGGCGATGGGGCACCCAGGGCAATGGAAAACCTTGGAGCTCGTCTCCTGCAACTACTGGTGGCCTCGGATGGCAGAGTATGTCGGACGATACGTACATGGATGCGACACCTGTAACCGTGTCAAAACCTTCCCCACACGAAAGGTTGGGAAGCTCACCCCAAACAAAGTCCCCACCCACCACTGGCAGGTGATCTCAGTAGACATGGTGGGAGAGCTCCCAGAGTCGAAGGGATATAATGCCATCCTAGTTGTAGTGGACCGCCTGTCCAAACATATCCATGTGACCCCTACTATGATGTCTGTGGATTCAGCTGGTATTGCCCAGCTCTTCCTGGAGCACGTCTGGAAGCACCATGGGCTCCCCAAGGAGATCCTCAGTGATAGGGGAAGCACCTTCATCTCACGCTTCTCAAGGGAACTTGCAGACCTCCTGGGGGTCAAACTAACCCCTTCAACACCCTACCACCCCCAGACTGACAGACAGATGGAATGGGTCAACCAAGAGATCGAAGCCTATCTCCGGGTGTTCGTTGTTGCGGGGACAACTCCGTGTACCGCAAAAAGTCGGATTCTGCGGAATTTGGCCACCAACATATACCACATACCCTCTGACGCTCCCGATGTTCATTCTATCACTATCCAACACTCCATACACTCATTCCTTATTTTTCCTTATTTTCCCCATCATTCCCGACAACCCCAAGCAAAATTCCCACGCCCAACCACGCCGCCAATTTCACCCCCTCTCCACATCTCAAGAACCACTGCACCAATTGGGACGAATAAGGGCTCGTTGGAAAGCTGGAGACGAGGAGGTTGCTGACGGGAGGATAGGCGGGTGCTGTGGCGAACTGTTGCGGTTAATCTTCACAATTCCCATTTCGGACCCATTGTCACATTTTCCCCATTCACTCATATTTCTTTTATTGTTTCTTTGTTCCCAATTGGATATTAATCATTTACGGTTGCCTAACGGCCCGTTTACATTCCCCCAGTCCATTCATTTCATTCCCAACATATATAAACTAGATAACAGCTTGTACATAACAAGTTAGTATTGAATAGACCCGTGAAGGGACAAGCAGAAGTTGCATCCAAGTGGCAAAGACGCCATCCACGACCCTAACGCCCCCTCTGAGCTAGTTGCTCACGTCTAAGACCCCTCACATCATAATACTCAGCCTTGACGTCCAAGAGAGACGTAGGTGAGTGTTTGTTTGAGGTTTTTGCAGACTCAGTAGCACCCACGGACCAAAACCCGGCCCAACGAACCACACCTGCGCACACTACCACCCTCCCCCTTCTCTCTGTCTCGAGTCTAGGTGATAGACCCGTTACATCGTCAACCACCGCCTGGATGACTGGGCAGACTGGCTCCCACTGGCAGAGTTTGCCTACAACAACTGTGTCCACTCCTCCACCCATTGAACCCCCTTCGAGCTTGACACCGGACAGCACCCCAGGATGGGGATGGAACCCACACACACGTCTGAGGTAGAAGCCGCTGACGCTTTCTCATCCAGGATGATGAAGATGCAGGAGGAGGCGAAGGCAGCTCTGGAGCACACAGCGGATGAGATAGCCCACTACTACAACTGAGGCCAGGAGGCAGCCCCCAAGTACCAGGAAGGTGACCAAGTCTGGCTCAATGCCCAAAACTATATGACCGACTGCCCAACCAAGAAGCTGGACCATAAGTGGCTAGGTCCCTTCAAGGTCGTCAAAGTTGTCTCCCCGGCTGCTGTCAAGCTCCAGCTCACTGCATGGCAGAAGGGAGTACACCCAGTCGTGTCTGTGACAAACATAAGACCCACCACCCAGACAAGATCGCAGAACGACCCCCTGACCCCCACCCGGGCCCGGAACTCGTAGATGGAGAAGAGGAGTACAAAGTTGAGAAAGTATTGGACTCTAAATGGCTATGCCGGAGACTCTGGTATCTGGTAAAGTTCATGGGCTGGCCAAGCTCAGAGAACCAATGGCTCCAGCAGGACCACTTAGCCCATGCCCCTGACCGGATTGAGGAGTTCCACAGGATGCACCCCCAGGCTCCAGGAAGAGAGAGGGAGAACCGCCTGGCTGCTTCGAGGCGAAGTGGCTTAAGGGGGGGGGGGTGATGTCAGGGCACACCTGCCTGACCCGACCCCCTGCTACCCACTCCTTCCCTACTTCCTCCTCCCTTTTCTCTTCCTCTCTTTCTTTCTCCTTTCTCTTTCCTTTCTTTCCTTACTTATTACATGGATGACTTCCCTCCTATCAGTGTACCATTGGCCCGGCTGCAGTACAACGTGCCCGGACCCACTGGGCAGCCTCCCGCACACTGGGCGCTCCTGGGATCTCTTGCAGAGATACCTGGATGGATGTGGCTGTGTGCGCAGATGACATGGCCTTAACTACATGTATATAAACACAGCCTAGGTGGGAACTGAGAAGCAACCTTCTTCTCACACTTCCCACTTTAGCCTAAGTGGCCAGGGACCCTTGTCTGCTTCAGGCCCGTTGTTACACACGCCCGCATCACACCCTACTGGGCCCTCAGCCCCAGGTGATATACCCGGATGCTCTCGATCCTGGGTTGGTCCCTGACACCAGTCCCTGATCCCCCTTGTGCTCCGCTACCTGTCAGGGCACGGCCTAACTGGCTACCCTGACTCCCTATGCCGGAAGGGAGTTGCCGTAAGACGATCCAGAGTGATCTGAAGAACGCAGGTAATCTCGCTTAGCTCCCACTTCTATCTTCCATCCACATGTCACCCCTTTCCCACACCTCGCTTACGATTATCCGAATGAATAGCTATCTTTTCATGTCGTCATTCTATCGGCTGTTTCTTATCTCGTTTGTAGCCGCACTCTAGTGGATAGCGGTGTAGGAGAAATAACGGCCACACTATGGAAACCCATTATGGAAATATGCCAGATAAATCACAAAAACCTCATACGACAAGTAGATATGAGAAAATAGAAGGACCTGAATTTTAATGAATTTTAACGAATTTTACGAATTTTTACGAATTATGATGACTATACACGATAAATCGAAAGAAAGAAAAATAGCAAAAATACTTCAAGCTTACTATCAACAAGACGGAATTCTCGGGGGAATTTATAGCAAATATTAAACCAAGAATTAGGACAATCGACCAAGATTTGACTATAAAAATAATCAGAGAACCTCCACGGAAACTACTTTCCCACGTCCAAACATGTAGCCAAGGATGGAAGTACCACGGAACGAAGATTCCTCAGGAACTAATGCAAAAGTCAGAGTCGTGTTTACAATAGGAAATGTAGATGTCCTCCAAACGGAACCAATGAGAGTAATTACAGGGGAAACTACCTATAAACGATGGAGATATGACTAAAACTCCTGCAAAACGAGGACAATGCTTAAAAGGGAAGCGCGAAGATTAACCAGTAACGACCGAGACAAGCTTGATAGCCCATTAGAAAGGAAGGGATCCAATCTTAATCCTCCCAAATTTTCATAATAAAAGGATCATGCATTAATGAGATATCCAATAACGGGAATAGTGACATCAAAAGTCCGAGCTTAGGGAAAAGACGATGTTTGCGTAGGATCCATAGTTAAAACATACAACGAAATTTACACAGAAATTATTAAAAATGGGGAACTATAGTTATGCAAATTTTCAGCCCAAACAGTCCAGCCGTTGTGAAGTTATACCCATGACGGGAATATAGAAATTGTCATATCCATACAATCCCGACCTCCACTCCGGGCTCCCGGAACTCCGCACTCCGACTTCCGGAGCCCTACTTCCCTTCCGTCACCTTCTCCTTGCCGACTCCCAAGAGGTTATCCCACCTCCGGCTCGGACACCACCTTCGGTCCGACTCCGGAACATTCCGGGTCCGACCCCAACCTCGACACCTTCCAGACGAGTACACAAAACCTATGCTCCTGACTCCGGACCTCCGCTCCGGTATCCCGTTCACGTCTCGTCTCCGGAACCTCCGGTCTTAGCTCCGACCTCGGACTTTGACCCCACCTCCGCTTATACCCATTGTATTGGTTAGCTCATTCCATTTAATTACCTTTGCCAATATTCCGGAGTTTAACCTCCGAGTTCGGGCTTTCCGAACTTACTCCGGACCTTGCAACTATTGCATTGTCCATTTCAATTCCGCTATTCTCCCTCATTCCTATTTGGGCTGCTGCTTCCTTTCTATTCAGTCAGCTAGCCATTCCCGACTCCCATCCTCCTTCCTTCCTCCTTGGGCCTTGGCCCTTCATTCCTCCTTTGGGGAACACCATTGAGTCAAACACTTGACCCTCGGTGTTGTTCCTCTTTCCATCTCCCTTTGTCTCCTTTCGTCCTACCCTTGTTCCTTTTGATTCCGGACCCCTCCTTATATACAATGTACCTAGTAACTTGTAACCTCAGTCCGAAATCGACTGGAATTCCCCCCCAAGAGACTTTCCCTCTGCTAGATCCGAAATTAGGGACCCCCAGGACAACCAGCAATGGCACAGCGCTCCACCTGAGTCGCTGAGGCCGAGGTCCTTCCATGCTAAGTCTCCGATTCCATTCCGGAGTCGTCCGAATCCGCAAGTTCTAACAGAAATCCGCATCATGTGTAATGACACGTGAGGGTGGCGATGCGCAGGGAACCGGCCATCGGAACCGAGATCCGCACTTCGGCAGATCGCGAAGACCAATTTCCGTCCAAATAAGGAAGAGCCCGGTCAAAACAAAGCACGGAAAGTGCAAAACAACCTTAAATCATGAGGGAAAAATCTGAAATAAATCACAGAAGCCCATATGAAAGAAATAAACACCCATGCATATCATAAATCCCGAACAATTAAACAGAAACGGCGCCCGCATACGAACGACTATGGGAATGACGCAAGTGATTACCGAATGTGCGCGCGAACTTTTGCTAACTCAACGAATACCAGGAAATAGGACACAACCTTGGTACCATTGGAAAGGTGGGAATAAATGAAAATTTATGATACCAAGAACGTGAGAAAACATCCAGAAATGAATGAGATATAGGGACATGAAGTTAGAAACCTGAAAACGCGCAGGAAAACAGCTTCAAGAGGTCCAGAGTCCTAAATAAAATACATAAAAATATGAAATCTTCAAGGACGACCTACTATAACAACGAACAATACATATGGAGGATTAGGATGTGATAATACAAAAGGGAATCAGGGAATATGAACGAAATTCACGAAAACCACTAAAACTACGACGGACCATGGCGGGAATTTTAGGGAACGATATTCTAATGAGGAGGAGAGCTATAACACATTTGTTTGAGTAATTCTTGATTACTAGCAACTTTTTCTTTCAGTTTTAAACCTGAATAATTCACTCATTTACCATTTCAGTCTCATTTTAACTAAATGTCACTAAATAAAAATGGAATAAATCAGCTGAAGGTCTCAGCACAGCCGTACGCATAGTAATGCGAAGTTTGAATTCAGAATCATCGAGTCATAGCAAATTTAATGGTATATATAGGGAATTTGAAATAGGTAACTGCGGCAAATGCAGCGCAGCCAAGTTCCAATTAACCATTAAAATAGCTTAGGCGAGGGAGGACAATAAGAATTCTAGGCACAGTCTGACTGCAGTAGAACCGCAGTTCAGCACAGCAAAAGCGCAGTAGAACTATAGCATGAAAATTTCATTTTTATTCAGTTTGAGAAAAATACACTGTAAATAAATCCTGTAAATAGAAGGTAGAGCGTGAAAAAGGAAGGCGACCCAAGGAGTATAAAAGGGAGACCCTTTCTGCGACTTTTCGCCCCCCTTAGAGAAGTAAGAAAATAGAGTATTATTTTTCTCAAGCATTTCTGGTTGTCACTCCAGTGCGAAAAAGTGATATACAGTTAAGATTGCCACTGTAGTAAAAGGCAGCAATAAAGGAGAGAAATATTAAGTAGATATTTCAACAGGAGAGCTGGTTAACACTCCAGATTTCAAAGTGTAAACACAAAACAGTTATTTTGCTACTGTTAAAACAAGCAATAAAATAAGACAAAAATAGAACAAACTCAAGGGACACTCCAGACACAATCCAAATTCATTAACTGAATAAAATCTTTGAAACTTCACTAAGTAGAAGATTAAATTCAAGTTTAAATCCAAATTAAACAACGCTACACAGAATTACACCTAGACAAATTAATAAATTTCAATAAAGAAACAGCTCCGCAGGGCTCGGTTTATCTGTAAGTCAATTCCCAGGAACTTTAAAACTAACCCATAAAAATAGAATTAGCCAAAACACTCGGATTGGTACTTTATTTACAATAAATAACACTAGTACACTTCCCCATCCTAACTAAAGAACCAGGGAACAGCTTGGTGGTGGTCTCGTTTGAACCTCCCAACTGACCTTCCTTCGTTCTCTCCTTCACCGCTTCGAGGTGGTCCCATTCAGATGAAATCCCTGCCATTCACTTGCCTGTCACCATTCTCAGTGACCCATTCACTTCCATTCAGTCCCCCGAACATGTTCCCATTTCAATCCCTCCTGGAGAGTCGCTCACATGATCGTGGACGTGAAACGAATGAACAAACAAACAAATAAACCACAACAAATGATGAATTGCAACCTGCATGCCATCGCTTTTCGTTTCGTCACCCTCCCTCCTGCATGCTCGACTTGGAAGTGCTGAAGACAAAGGGGCCGACATCAACGAAGAGGGTGAGTCCACATGGCTCACATGGAACGGCACAACAACGAATCGCGACCCGCACATCGTCGCTTTTCGTCCCCTCTGCACACTCAACTTGGAAGCACTGAAGAAAAAGGCAAGGGACATCAGTGAAAGAAGGTGAGTGGCAAAGATGAAGGCAGTGAGTCCACATGGCTCACACAGAACACACACAACAGTGACCTGGATTGATAATGGAAATGCGCATCGTCATCACAGTTCCCCACCCCCAAAAGCCACCTCGCCGTCATCGCTGCACTGGGATCACGGAGGTGAGTAATGAGGCAGAGCAGAGCGCCTGACATGGATCATCACGCGTTCCACACCACACAATGCCGCTGTCAGGGACTCGTCTGGGGTCGAGGGAGCCCGGGTGTAGCGTCCGGGGCTGAGAGCCTGGCAGGGGGCGGATCGGGCGTGCGTACTGACAGGCCCGATGCGGGACAGTGGTCCCTGGCCACTTAGACTGAAGTGGAAAGTTGTTATTATCATTAAAGGAGA